>NW_007727943.1:265320-266583 GCF_000696425.1 Galeopterus variegatus | reverse complement strand
AGCGGGAACCGGTCTGTATGTGGGATCCGAACCCTCGGCGGGAGCGCCACCGGGCCAGCCCAGAAATGCACTGTTCTTAAAAGGGTACTTAAGGGACATGGACCTATTTCCTCACATTTTTCTGCACATGTTCTGTTGTTAATGGCCCACACGCACCTACAGCGTCCACTCAGGCCTTGGCAACCTTACAAGGGTAGATTTCACTGTTCCCACTGTGCTCATCTGATATGGGTTTTCATATTGATATGTGATTATTTTCAAAATCTCTGTGTGCTTAGCCGTAAAGGTGACAATAAATGATGCTTAATAGCTTCTGGACTTTCCCCATTCTCTTGCTCCTCTGTCATGAGCCCTTTTCTCCTCCTCCCTTCCACTTTCCCCAGTACTCCAGTACCTGCAGAGACCAGGCAGCTAATGTAAATGGGAACAGGGGCAGGAGGGGACTATGACACAGCCATGCTCTGCTTCTGCCAGTCATTGCTGCATCAGTTTCAGGCCCAGAGTTGCCAAATCATCTTACTTCCCAAGAGAATTTTAAACATTCTTAAATGTTGTCAATTGGTTCAAAACTTTAACTTTTCCTTATGGAAATTTGCAAATACACAAAAATAGAATAGAATGATGCACCCATGTATACCCATCACCCAGCTTCAACAGTGTTCAACTCATGGCCAGTCTTGTTTGTCTGTAGCCGCACCCATTTCTCTCACCTCCCCAGATTATTTTGAAGGAAATCCAGACATGATATCACTTCATCTGTGAATATTTCAGTATGTATCTCTTCAAGACAAGGATTCTCCATTTTAAACAGCCACAATGTCATTACCACATTTTACAAAATGGACTGTAATTCCTTAATATCATCAAGTACCTGGTCAGTTTCAAATTTTTCCAATTGTTTTATAGTTTTTTCATAGCTTGTTCTAATCTAGATTTAAATTGGATCCATATATTGCAGTTGGTGATATGTCACTTACATCTCTTTTAGTCTATGGGTTCCCCCACCATCTCCCTAACTGATTTTTTCTTTGCGATTTACTTTTGAAGAAGCCATGTGGTTCATGTGGTCAAGTTGCCCCCAGCCTGGGTTTTGCTGACTATATACCCATGGTGTCATTTACCATGTCCATCCCTTGCACTGCCTGTGAGTTGATTGTTAGAACTGGAGCTGTGGTTTTCAACCTGGCTGCACATTAGGATCGCTAAAGAAGCTATTAAAAAGTGCCCAGGCCCTACCCAGACCAGCTGAATGGGGATTTCTGG
>NW_007727943.1:257799-264687 GCF_000696425.1 Galeopterus variegatus | reverse complement strand
TTTACCATGTCCATCCCTTGCACTGCCTGTGAGTTGATTATTAGAACTGGAGCTGTGGTTTTCAACCTGGCTGCACATTAGGATCGCTAAAGAAGCTATTAAAAAGTGCCCAGGCCCTACCCAGACCAGCTGAATGGGGATTTCTGGGAGTGGGACCCAGGCACCAGTGAGCCAGGGTCAAGAACCATTGCTCTACAAAAGGCTTGCACAGACTCGGGTTCAAAATTTTGGCAAGGATGTTTCATAGAATTGGTTTATGGTTTTGGACCTTTCCCTCAGAAGGCACATAAGATCTAATTAGCCCTCTCTTTGTGTTGTTAGCAGGCATGGATAAGCAATTCCTACATCAGCTAACTCATTAGAGGTTGCAAAATGGTGATATAGAATTATAACTGGTTGGAAAGTTTAAACATTCTGATCACATGTCATCAGTAAACTAGAATTCAGGATTTTTGTGACCTCTGACCTCAGACACCTTCCCAAGGGTGTGCTGGAAAAACCCAGCTCCTGACAGTATTCCCATATTCTGAGGGTGTGGGTGCCTGGCCTCATGGGGACAGAAAGGTCAGACTCTGTGGACCAGCTGCAAGAACAAAGCCAGGATTTTTGTGACCTCTGACCTCAGACACCTTCCCAAGGGTGTGCTGGAAAAACCCAGCTCATGACAGTATTCCCATATTCTGAGGGTGTGGGTGCCTGGCCTCATGGGGACAGAAAGGTCAGACTCTGTGGACCAGCTGCAAGAACAAAGCCGGTCCAGACAACAAGACTTATTATTTCCTGACAATTTCAAGAGTCCTTGAGAAAGCCAATCAATTCCATGTTCAAGCATTTTTATTTAAGGAGGAAGGTCTGTGTTTGATTTCAAGTTCCTGGCCAATGATGGAGCCAGTTTCTCTCAGGACCTGAGTGGCTCTTGAGTTACATCAGCAGCAGCTGAGATGCTGCTGGGGCCACATTAACCCTCAGGATGCCGGCTGGGGTTCCACATGGGAAAGACCTAAACTTCCCACACCAGAATCCATAAGCCCCATATGTCTTTCACTCTGGCTTCCTGGAACAATCACACTGTCTCTCTGAAGGGGAGAGGAAGTTAACATCTGAGCAGATTTTCGGGCTGGGAAGTCTTTGATCTTCTCCCACGATTAGTTGTTACTTGAACAAACCATAAAAATGTAGAGGGCCCTGAGCACATTAAGATTTGGGTAGGGCATAAAGTCGCGGTTCTTGGGCTCTCTACACGCAGACTGTCCACATGGCAGCACATTTTATCCTAAGCTCCATGGTAACCTGCACTTTTGTCTAGGTGCCTGTGTGGTGTGCAGTGCTGTCAATGCTGGCAGCTCTTTGCAGCTGATAAAACCTTCCCTGTATACACAGGGTGCCTCCTGGCTGCTCCCAGACATACAGTCTCAGTTAAGAGCTTGCATTGGGGGTGACAGAGGACACCTAGCAGGGGATGGGGAAGGGCATTTCCAAGGTAAAAGTGAATTTTCCTTCTATGACTTGGCATATTTGTTATCAGTCTTTTTTGACACGGAGCAGGAATAATTCTATTATTTTCATAGATTTTTTCTTTTTTCTAATGTGGTTTTGTCCTAGGGACAAGGATGCTCTCTGGCAGAAGTCAGATGCCCTGGAATTCCAGCAGAAGCTCAGTGCTGAGGAGAGGTGGCTTGGGGACATGGAGGTGAGCCACTGCCTCGACTGCAAGCGGGAATTCAGCTGGATGCTGCGACGGCATCATTGCAGGTCAGCAGGTGGCTTGCGGGTGACACTGAGACCCTGGTGAGGCCCAGAACCAGAGTGTGGGGCTCTAACGAGCACTCTGTGATACAGAGTGGTGCCACAGCTAACCGTCTGGGAAGAGCATGTTGCTCTTTGGCGTCAAGGGAACCAGGCGAGGAGGGTATTAGTTGGGGTCTTATCAGGACACTCAGGGTTCCCCGAAAGGAAAGAGAGAGTGTGGGTAGAGTTAAGGGGACCCACAGGGACGTGGTGCACCCAGAAACCAGCCACCCTTCAGCTAGTCCTCAGCACACAGAGACTGAGGGGAGCAGCATTCCTGGCACAAGAGCATCACTAGAGGAGCACAGGCAGCACTGGAGGTGCAGAGACCCTCCAAGGGCCCAGAGAAGTGTGGGGGAAATGACTCTCAGGTAGGGGGGGATAGATGGGGAATAACTAGCACAGGCCTCTGAGGGTCTGTGGTCCACTAGAGCCTTTGCCCCCGAGCTGTGCAATGCACTTTCGCTGTAGTATCAAGGAAGGTGGGCTCCTGCCCCTAGGACCTTAGGAAATAAAATATTCTCCCACTAAGCTTACCAACATAGCTTTATTGGAATCTTATGAAATGGGCCTACACTCTAAAGTGGGGCAGAGCCAGGCCTGACGAAAGCCACGTGGTACCCAGAGCCCAGCACAGAGCCCAGTCTAGTGCAGATTACATGAGACTCACAGCACATCAGCCTCACAGCCCATTCTTGTTTCATTTCCAGGATATGTGGCCGCATCTTCTGTTACTACTGCTGCAACAACTACATCCTGAGCAAGCACAGTGGCAAAAAGGAGCGCTGCTGCCGGGCCTGTTTCCAGAAGCTCAGTGAAGGCCCTGGCTCCCCTGATAGCATCGGCTCAGGCACTAGCCAGGGAGAGTCACCAGCCAAAGCTGGGCACCAGGCCACAGGAGGCCAAGGTCAGATTTCTGCTCCTGCCCACTGTATTTTGTAGGTGCCAGCCCTTCTCTATTGTGGCTAGTAAGCTCTAATAAGCTTAAGTCAGTATTTTCTGGACTTAGATATTAAAGAGGTGCTGAAAATATATTACTACCAATTTGAGACTTTCTTTTTGATGTAATTAGGATTAAAAGAGAGTTGAGAAGAGGATAACTTTCTCCCAGTATGATTCACTGTGACTTAACAGGAAGTCTGTGTACCTCTTAACACACGTACCACTAGTGGAGTACACCTGACACTTTGGAAAATGCTGTCTCCCCGAGCCTCAGCCGTGGAGTCCACTCTCTCCCCCTGAGTAACCCAAAGCCAGAAGTTGTACCTGCAACTGTCCATGTCCTTCACTCTCTCCCTGAAGCTCACAATCTCTCTTAATGGCCAAGGAGAGTATATTCCCCTTCATGTCCTCCCACTCAGCTCAGTAAGAGGAAGCAAAGTTTGGCTCCTGCTGCTTCTCCTCTGAGCTCACCCCAACAGACCAGCCCCGGCTGCCATCTGGGGGACTGGATTTGAATGTAGAGCACAGGGAGTCAGAGCTGTGATGGCAAGGGCAGGAGAGGGTCTTATCTCTGTTCAAGCATCTCTGCCGTCTACAGTGGGTCCCTGTGAACTCCTCCCTGGCCTCTGCCTGCATGCATGTCAGCCAGCTTTAGACGTACTGTCAGCTCCTCTTTTGTATAAGTGGATCTTCAAGGAGGTTGGCAGGCTCCATCATTTTATTGGGTACAAAGTACCACACAGGGAAGGAGGTGTACTTTGCACAGCATTAGTATATCTTCTTCAAATCTTTGGCCCTTTCTAAAGTTGTTTTTTTTTTAATTATTGAAATTTGAGAGTCCTCTATGTATTCTGAATACAAGTTCTTTATCAGATTTGTGTTTTACAAGTATTTTCTCCCAATCTATAGCTTGTCTTTTTATTTTCTTTCAAAGAACAGAAATGTCTTTCAAAGAGCATAAGTTTGTAATTTTGATGAAGTCCAATTTATCAATTTTTTATGGATCAATTTTTTTCTTTTTGTGTCGTATCTAGATTTGCTTAACCCAAGGACTCAAAGATCTTCTCCTGTTTTGTCTCGAAGTTTCATAGTTTTCGGTTATACATTTAGGTCTCTGATCTGTTTTGTGTTCATCTTTGTATATGGTACAAAGTATGAATAGAGATTTATTTTTTGTATGTTTGTCCAGCGGTTCCAACACCACTGGTTGAAAGTCTATCCTTTTGCCATAGAATTGCCTTTACACCTTTGTCAAAAATCAATTGATCTTATATGTATGGATATATATATGGACTTTCTATTCCACTCCCTTTATCTAGTGCCTATTCTTTCACCAGGTATGTTTACCATCGTTTTCTAAAGCATCTTAAAGTCAGGTAGAGTGAGTCTCTAATTTTGTTCTTTATCAAAGTGTTGTTTATTTATAAATTTTAGAACTAGTTTATCAATTTTTATAAAAAAATCCTGGTGAGATTTTAATTGGGATTGCATTGAATCTCCAGATCAGTTTGGTGAGAATTTTATTAATTTTCGCCAAAATTAATAAAATTGACTCTTTAAATTTATGAACATGGTATAGCCTTCCGTTTGTTTAGGTCTTCTTTGATTTTTCTCAGTATACATCATTTTAGATTCTCATTATCTGCTCTCCTTTCCTTCTGCCAGTCTCAGAAGGCAGGCTGAGGAGTGTGGCCGGGTCTGTGGAAAGAAACCAATCCTTGGCCCCTTTTTTCAGCCTATGCCTCAAGCCCTCCATTATACAGACTTGAGACAAGAGGAAGAATGTTCCTTCTAAAGCAGAGTCTGTCCCAGCAGTCTTGTGGCAGAGCCAGCTGGGAACTCGGAGCTCACATGCATGGTTCTTGTTTAATAGTCCAGGAACTTTCCTTGCCTAGACTCACTGGTGGGTGTGTCCCATTGACAACAGAGAGTGGCACCATGCCAGAGTGCTGGGGTCACTTGTTTTGATTTCTGACATTTCCAGTCTGCTTATTTTTGTCTATTTTTCTTATTTTGGGCTTCAGACCTGCCCTCACATTTTCTATGAGATATGCTGGACAGTGCTAGTGTGTGGGTGACTGGCACGGGAGCATCCCTACAGTGGCCTTCCTACTAAGTGGTCTGCAAAGTCAGGCACAAGGCTCCTGGTCAGAAGCCCAGTGCCTGCTACAACTCCCAGGGCAGAGGGAGGGTCTCTCCTGCCACCAGTGGGTTGAGGGAAACACAGGTCAGGCAGACTCCTGTTTCAGAGAGGCATGAGTAGCACTGCCTGTGCCATAGGGCAAGGGCCCAGTGACTCAGAAGTGTGTTTTCTTTACTGTTAAGTTCCTTCCTGATAGGGTTTCAGTAGGTTTTTCCTTCTAGATAAGGGGCCTCAGAGCATATGTAAGAGAACAAAGCCTCTCTAGGCACTGACTTTGAGGCATCTTTTAGGCTGTGTGTTCAATTTCACCTGTAGCTCCTCCTCCACTTTTCTGGAATGTGCCAGCAGCCATTCCTCTGGCCTCCGGACAGGATGGCTGCCAGCTGGGTGGCCGTTTAAGGTGTATCCCCGCGGCTCATCCTGCATGGCTGCACTCCCTCACTTTCCATCCTGTGCATAACGGCATGTGTCTCCTCTCTCCTCTCTCTCATCTGCCTCTGCCACCCAGGAGCAAACACAGACCGCAGGCCGCCAGACGACGCCGTGTTTGACATCATCACGGATGAAGAGCTGTGCCAGATTCAGGAATCTGGCTCCTCCTTGCCTGAAACACCCACCGAAACAGATTGTCTGGACCCAAACGTGGCCGAACAGTGAGTAGATGCCACCTCCACTTCCTCCTGAGTGCTCATTACAGGGCTGGCTCTGTGCTCTCTTATCAAGGACCAGGAGGGTGAGAGAGTGGAAGCAGGATTGGCTGTCTTTGCTTAAGGGAAGGTGCTTCAGGACAGTGCTCAGGGAGGGATGCCCTTGAAGAATCCCTGGTCAGAGAGTTCCTGGGAAGTGCCAGTGGTCCCTGATTTCAGCATCTCCATTAGGTCTGTCTTTCCTGGCTTGGGCAATGTATTAGTTTGCTCAGGCCTCATAACAAATACCACAGATGGGTGGCTTAAACAACAGAAATTTATTTCCTCACAGTTCTAGAGGGTGGAAGTCCAAGATCAGGGTGCCAGCAGGGTTGGTTTCCTCTGAGGCTCTCTCCTTGGCCTGCAGATGGCCACCTTCCTGCTGCCTTGTCACATGGATGTCCTCTGTGTGCGTGCCTGGTGTCCCTCTGTGTCTCCTAATCTCCTCTTATAAGGACACCAGTCACCCCCGACCTGGCTTGTCAGGGGCTGAAGGCAGAGTGTGGCTTAGTGCCAGTGCAGCAAAGCATGCCCTGGGACTGGGCTGTGGGGGTTGGGGAGAGCACTACAGGCTTACACATCCAGGGGAAGCTTCAAAGAGGAAAGGAAAGACCCAAAGTCACAGAAGCAGCAGGCAGTGGGGGCTATCTTGGGTTCAGTGATCAGGTTGGCTTTGTGCTTATGGCTACAATGCAGCTGGTTTAGTCTATCTTTTGGAAACTCTAATCAGGCTTGGTAATGATGCCACGAGAAGGGAAACTTGGGTTTAGCTGCAGTTGTTTCTGGTAGATGTGTTCTCTCAGAAGTCCCTTTAGCTCCATATGAGCCCACCCAAAGCCCCAGAGTTCTAACAGCTATGAAAATGTGGCAAGTCTTTTACCCTGCATCCTGCAGAACAGAACCCAAGGGACTTTCCATGCACCCAGCCTGTGCCTGGTCCCACTACCAGTATATTACACTGCTCGTAGTCAGTGACCTGGACCACTGAGCTTTCCTGGCTGCTATAGGACACAGCTTTCGCAGTCAGGGCAAGCTTCAGAGGAACAAAACTCTTCCAAATGAGTTTCCAGCTGGTGGACTAGAGGGAGGAATTCTGAATGCTTACAACGGAATGACAAGTTATCTGGCCTCCTGAGACTTCACCTTCTTTACCTGTAAAATGGGATAATAATCCCTACTCCTTTAAGGGTGGCGCAGAGGCTAAGTGAGGCCATGTGTAAGAGCAGCTGGTACATGGAAGACGTCTGTTAACAGAGTCGCTTTCAGCAATACTACTTCCGAACAGCCTTTTTTTCCCCATAGACTTGGACTTAGAGACTGCTCAATCCC
>NW_007727943.1:248270-256799 GCF_000696425.1 Galeopterus variegatus | reverse complement strand
CACCTTGGATTTGCTTATTTTTTTTCCTCTTAGTTTCCTGCCAGGGATGCTTATACAAATCCAGGGCTCTGTATCTCCCAACCTTCTCAGACTCTTGGCATTTTTGACTGGGTCTTAAATTTAGGAAGAAGAATGTGAGAAAATGCTACCAGATATGCTTGGGTTTATCTCTAGCTAATACACAAAGAAGTGTGTGATGATGCGGCCCTTAACTGACTCGGAGGGTGGCTCTTCACCCAGATGGATGAAGTGCAGGGACTGCAGGTTCCCATCAGTCAGTCCCAGATCCGCTTTGGAGGCTGAGGGCCGGCAGTTTCCTTTCCTTTGAACAGTTCCTGATTCCCCAAGGCTCGAAACACACTTATTTGTCAGCAATCAGAACACCTTCTGTTTTTGTTCCTACTGGGAAAGGGGAAGGTGAAGGGTGAGGAGAGAGGGAGCTGCAGCGTGGTTACTCTCTCATGAAGGCTGCAGGAGGTGGTGAGACACTTTGAAGCCAAAGCCATCCTCCCAGGCCCTGCTCACCTTACCACCTCCACCTGGCTTGTCAGGGGCTGAAGGCAGATTGTGGCTTAGTGCCAATGCAACAAAACATGCCCTGGGACCACTGGGTCAAGAGGGTTGGGGAAAGCACTGCAGGCTAACATGGCCAGGGGAGGCTTCAGAGGGGAAAGGAAAGGCCCAAAGTCGCAGAAGCGGCAGTGAGTAGGGGCTGTCTTGGTTCGGTGATTGGGAGGCTATAACACGGTAAGCTCAGTCACTCTTTAGTCAGGGTACGGGGATGTGGAGATACACTTAGGCCTAAAATCTCCTGCACTGGCGGCCTCATGAAGATTAAATTTATCCTCTTCCACATGGCTGAAATCCTGATCAACCTGACAGACCAATCCCAGCCCTACTCTGAATTCTGGGCAGGAAGAGAGGAATGGAGATCTCAGTGTGGTCAGCAAGCACATCATGAAAGTCCTTCATGATGTGCTGGAGGGAAAGTACGTCAAGAACTATTGGGGACCTGGAAGCTTCTGAATAGCCAGTGTTTTGCTGGAGAAACTGCATTTAAGCCAGACACCAAGTGCTAGGACACACTAAGCAAGGACCTTTTCCTATGGGTCCCATGGCATAAACTTTTGACGTTTTAATATGGTGGCACTTTGTGTAATTTATTTCATATTTTTAAAAACTGATCCCTGCAAAACTCTCCTTGCAAAAAAATGACTACACCAGAAAAATAAGAGCAAAGGAGAGTAAGTACTCAAGGATTCCCATGTGCCTGAGATACAGAGCCCTGGATTTGTATAAGCATCCCTGGCAGGAAACTAAGAGGAAAAAAAATAAGCAAATCCAAGGTGAGAAGTGATCCAGGAGGGATTGAGCAGTCTCTAAGTCCAAGTCTATGGGGAAAAAAAGGCTGTTCGGAAGTAGTATTGCTGAAAGCGACTCTGTTAACAGACGTCTTCCATGTACCAGCTGCTCTTACACATGGCCTCACTTAGCCTCTGCGCCACCCTTAAAGGAGTAGGGATTATTATCCCATTTTACAGGTAAAGAAGTTGAAGTCTCAGGAGGCCAGATAACTTGTCATTCCGTTGTAAGCATTCAGAATTCATCCCTCTAGTCCACCAGCTGGAAACTCATTTAAAAGAAGTTGAAGTCTCAGGAGGCCAGATAACTTGTCATTCCATTGTAAGCATTCAGAATTCATCCCTCTAGTCCACCAGCTGGAAACTCATTTAGAAGAGTTTAGCTCTCTCCTCCAGGTCCCCGTTTCCCTATTTACTCATCAAATGCCTGTCCATCTCCCCTGCCCCATGTCCACACCTCTGCACACATGTACCTTGTTAGGGCTGAGGAGTTGTTTACCTTGCCCCTTCTGGCAGAGGTGGGGCAGGAAGAGGCCCCAAATCCAAACTGGCAGGAAGACCTGGAAGGATGCCGGGGACTCTCTAAGAGACCTCCCAGTGGTACTCTTGTGTGTGGCTCAAAGCTAGAATGGTGGCAGGAAGCAGGAGCACAGCCCCACCTCTGGTGAAAAGATGACATTCTTCAGAACCCTACAGACACACCCATGCACTCCCCTCTCCTCAGTCATCCAGGTCCACTCACAGCCGTCTCCACTGACCAGGAGTCTGGCTATTGTCAGGACTGCAGTGGCAGGCAGAGAAGGAGACCCAGCTCTTATCAGCTGGTGGACCAGACTGGGGCAGTGGGCGTTGGCTCCCTTGGCCTCTGCCAGCCTCCACTCAGTCATGGCCTCCTCAAGGCCTGTTTCCCCTCGGCTACCACACAAACAGACCATATGGCGGTGAAGAGCTTGAGCTCCAGAATCAGACACAGCTGGTCAGATCCCTGGCCTGTCACTTCAAGCCCTATGGCTTGGGCAGCCCAGCCCCATGAACTCAGTCCTTTCACTTGTGCAGAAGAGACTGTCAACCCCTGGGGCTGTTAGAAAGGTAGGTGAGAACCACGTGTGTGAACCAACCCAGTGCCTGGCACCCAGGAAGCCTGTGGAGGTGTGCGTTTCCGTGAAGTTCCACCCTGAGTTGCGACATCGAGCTGAGCCGTGCTCTGCTACTGTTGTGTGCCTCAGCACTTCACACTGGGTAGCCTAGCTGTCTTCTCCAAGGAGTGTCACTCCAGATACCTAGACGACATTAAGTGAGCTGAACCTCACCCATAGACGCTGTCCCCGACCCACAGAGCGTCTTTGCTAGTAAGTGCTTCAGAACTGACACTTCATGGTCAGAGTGCTTGGGGGAGCTGTGGTGGATTTGTCACCAACCAGGTGATTTGATGTCTGGTATCTCAGGAACAACACAAGAACAGGATATGATGATAATGGTTTTAGGTTAGAAAGCCACCTTGCACTTGGGTTAACCTTCAGATGAGGACAGGGTTGGCAGGTACCCTGTGGCTTGTCAGCTGCATGAAACCTTTGTACCCAACAGTTGAGAGCAGACAAAGAGGCTATTTACTGGAGTTGTACCCCTAGTTCTGCTGAGTGAGCTTTGGCAGGTGTTAATCTCTCTGAACTAATTTTCTCATCTGAAAAATGGGGATGATAGTGCCAGGCCTCCTGCAAAACAGCATTAGTTACTGTGGGCCCAGAGGGGCCGGGCACCTCGAAGGGGATGATGTCTTGAGAGCCCCCTGGGAGAGAAGGCCAGAGTCACTACGCTGACCACTCCTGGGCCCCGTGCTCTTTGTTTCCATTCTACCAGTATCTTCAGGCTTTTCTCTCCTGTGGCACCATTTCCTTAGTCCAGAACACTCACTGAGAACACCTGGGCTTCTTACTCCCAGGTAGCCCCAGGAATCAGTGTCACCCTGCATTCACCACGCCCCAGACGGTATGGCTATCTTTGGCCATCCATGGCCTCTGCTGTATCTCTAACTGGGCTGGAGCTTTTAAGCACCACGTGCCCCCCAGGTGGTGGGAAATTGGTGGGATAGGAGCACATTCTTTACCCTCAGACCCTGAGACCACACCCAAAGCAGTCTGGATTCAAGCAGGGTCCACACCCAGCATGACCCCTTCCCCCAGTCTTCCCTGCACCCCAGGCCTTTGACACCATGTGCTGGTGTGTGTGAGCAGAGAGGAGAGCAGGGGGAAGGAGGAGAAGAGCTGGTCTGAGGTTGGGAGCTGGCTCTGCCCTGTACTCGACCTCCATGGAATGGAGCCTGTGAGAACAGCATCTTATGTTTCCTGGGCTGTGGCATGGATTGAATGAGGTCCAGACATGAAGGCCTCTGTAACCTGCTCATGCTGTGCCAGGTTTTATGCCAGTAATGATGCAGACCCAGGGGAGGGGTTGGAAAAATGATGTCTACTACCAAGTGTAGCAGGTGAGGGCCCAGAAGTGTGGGAGCAATGAGCAACTGAGGAGGCAGAGAAGGTGAAGGAAGATCCGGCTGCTGTGGTGTTCCTGGGGACAGATGGGCAGGGTTTTCCTAAACTGTGGATGGGCCAGTGCAGAACCTTTCCACAGAGAGCCTGGGAGGGGCGCACCCCAACAGGTACCTGGTCTCCTTTGACTTATTCAGCAGGCAGGCCAGGGCCTTTCAGGGAAAACCCAGTAGTGCCAGCAGCTGCCTCACTGTTGCCAGGGCAAGCAGACCCTGCGCCTGGCCCATGGCATGCACTGTCTGTGCCTCACGAGTACCCTGGGAGGTGTGGGTGGGGAGCCAGGACCTTGGGGAGGTTTGTCCCTTGCCCAGGATGTGCACTGTCTGAGCAGGCCCAGAGCCTTGTGCTCCATCACACCACACTGCTTCCCACTGTGAGCACTGTGCAGATGCTGTAGGGTCCCGTCTCCTGAGTCCTTACTTCATCCTTCCCTCGTAGGGCCTCTGTGTCTTGGGCTGGGATACTGTCGGGGAAGCCAGGGACTGGCACCCCTCTGTCAGGGGTGCTCCATGTTAAGATAAATGCCCAAAGGAGGGATGACAGAAACTCCCCCTTGGAAGCTTTATTAGTCCATTTCTGTTGCTTATGACAAAATACTTGGAGCTGGGTACTTTGTAAGAAAACGAAATTTATTGCTTACAGTTTGGGAAGCTGGGAAGGCCACAGTCCAGGGAACACTTATGGTGAGGGCCTTCTTTGATGGTGGATTTACAGCAACATAGTCCATTTCTGTTGCTTATGACAAAATACTTGGAGCTGGGTACTTTGTAAGAAAACGAAACTTATTGCTTACAGTTTGGGAAGCTGGGAAGGCCACAGTCCAGGGAACACTTATGGTGAGGGCCTTCTTTGATGGTGGATTTACAGCAACGTAGAGGTCTCACATGGTAGAAAATGACAGAGCAGAGCAGAGACTAACATGTGCTATACTTTTAAAGCTCACAGAACCATGCCCTGACCACCATTAAACCATCAACTTAATCACCTCTTCAAGGTCCCACCTTTCAATTACCATAATAGGATTTCCCATCCTTTTACCACTGTCACAGTGGGGACTAAGCCTCCAACGCATTAAACTTTGGGGGGCCACAATTCAACCCAGTGCAGAAACCAATTAGAAGAAGATAAATGTCAGCCTTGTCACCCTGAAAAGACAGATTTTGTTGTTTGAGGAACAAAAGATTTTTTGTTGTTTGTTGTCCATGTGGCCAGAGTACAGTAAAGAAACTGCTCATGGACGCATTTAGGCATGTGAATGAGATGGTAGGTATGATTATGTGGGCCCTGCAAGGCCTGGCCTGTGCTCAGCTGCACCAGGCTGTGTGTGGCATTTCATTTCTATTAGGTGCCTGGTGACTGAGATCTGAACCATAGAGGCCAGCGCTGCTTTTCATGGCTGCTCTAACCTCCACTGCTTGCCCAGTGGTCAGAAGTAAGCCCTCCCTCACCTCACTGACCCATGGGGCTCACGTAGAGGGCTTCCATTTTGTGTCACTAGTTCATGTAAGAAATAATAACTACTGATATTTTGAGGACCATTTTTGCCCAAAAATGCAAACTGTGCCAAGTATTTTGCATGCAAGATCTCAAGTACTCCTCATACCAAATAGGCAGTCAGAGGTTAAGAGATTTGTCTAAGGTCCTACCAACTGGTAAGTGACAGGGATTCAACTCTGGTCTATCCAACCCCCAAAACCACACTATTAAGCCTCCCTGTGCATTCTACTTAGCTTTTGTCAATTGGTTCTCCATATTTTGGTGAGTAATTTTTGGGATACATAATCCCAAAAAGCACAAGCCTATTGAGCAGATTGCTAGGATCTAATAAACATGCAGACAAGTCTGACATTTAAAACTATGCCGTATCCTGTGACTGTATTTTAGAAGTTGAACAAATGCACCCCTCATTTTGGGCAACAGGTTGGAAGCCACAGTGAAAGAGCAGAGTTGCTGTTACTGGTATTTTCTACTTCTTGATAGAGCACTGCCTTGAAAGTCTACAATTTTAACTTATATCCTGTGCTCTGAACCATTTTTGGTATATTCCAGGCATACCACATTAATGTAGAATGCACCGAAGTGTATATATAGTTTGGAAACTTAAAAAATTTTATTTCTTAGTCATTAAACCCATATGCAGTTTGGTGTGCCTGTGTGTGTGTATGTACACATTTGTATATGTGTGTGTGGCAGGCATTGGGTTATTCCATTTCTAAATGAGCAAAGCCACCAAAGAATCCCTTCAAAAATGCTGCTTGGATCCATTATAATCTTCAACTATGTTTTACACATTTTCCAGCATTCTGTGGACCACTGGAATTCTCTAATTTTTAGCCTACTCTAATTTTTTGCACATTCCCTGGCGCTAGTCCTTCCAGGATTAATCACAGAGAACATAAGCGTCTACCTATACAAAAATCAAATGCCCAGGTAAGGCAGAGCCTGATGTCATTTCTGTTAGGTGCCTGTTGACTAAGGTCTGAGCCATAGAGGCCAGCACTTGTTCTCATGGCTGCTGTCATCTCCACTGCTTACCCAGTGGTCAGAAGGTTCTTCTGAATTTGGGAGCCTAGCATGTTACCTGCCATCAACAGCTTTGTTGGCTATGCTCCCCTCTTCAGCCCCAGTTCCGGCAAAGGAGAACCTGAGATCTTAAGAGTGACATGTCATCTCCTTGATTTCAGCATTCTTGGGAATAGAAGAAGGAAAACCCTTAAAAATTTAGACCTTTCTTTGAGCTTTAGGCCTGGGTGTCCAGGAAAAGAATGTTCATGTCTGAGGAGAAGCATTCCAGACCAGCCCCAGTGTTTGATTACTTCTCCACGAGAAAGCACAAGCTATAAACAAAGCCTTCATTGCATCCAGAGGACACAGCCATGCTCCTGTAAATTCCAGAGCAGCTTCTCCAAGCCCCAGCAAGGCCTACAGCTGGAACATGCTTGTGGCCTCCACATTGTGGGAGGCAGAACAAGTCTTGGAATTGTCCTCAGAAGACTTCCATTGATTTGAGACCCCCAGGTAAGGGAGGCAGCCCACATCCTTCACAAGCTTCCAGAAGTTCTTCCTAAACTTCAGGCCAACAAAGGCATAGAGCACAGGGTTTAGGCAGGCCCGCAGGTAGGCAATAGCTTCTGTCGCTATGATGGCATAATTAAAGCTGGTCATGGCATCGTACTCCCAGCTTGTGCTGCGGATGAGCTTCACGAGGTTAAAGGGTGTCTGGGTCAACAGGAACACAGCCACCACCAGGAAGATGATCTTTAGAGATTTGTGCTTCTGGAAGCCTCGAGCATGAAGCAGGGTCTTGATTATGACTGAGTAGCAGACAATCATGGCAAACAGTGGCAGGAAGAACCCCAGTGTCATCTGGGTAGCTAGAACCACAGTAGAAATCTCCTCATTGTGGTAATTACAGATTAGCCTGTCAAAATAAAGGACATTGCCATAGATGATCTGTGGCAAGGAAACCAGCAAGGAGATCATCCAGATGACGAAGCAGATGACCTTGCCCCAGGCCATCCGCTTGGCCTGCTGGTTGTAGGCCTTGGTGGCCTGAACCACTGCAATGAAACGATCCACAGTGATGCAGGTGAGGATGAGCATAGATGTGTAGAAGTTCATAGTATAGATGCCCAGTAGGATCTTGCACATGACCCTGCCAAAGACCCACTCATGGATGCCTGCATAGGCCCAGAAGGGCAGAGTGCAGACAAACACCAGGTCAGCCAGGGGCAGGTTCATCAGGAACACATCTGTCAGGCTCTTCAGCTTCTGGTAGAAGATGTATATGACCAGCACCAGGGAGTTCCCTACCAGGCCACAGATGAATACCACCATGTATATGCAAGGCAGAAAGAACTTGCTGAACTGCAGGAAGCGTTTATGCTCCTGGCTGCTGTCATTGGAAATGTTGAAGAATCCAGGGTCTTCGTAGTCATGCTCTTCCATGGTATCTGTTCTGATAAACACCTATGAGTCAAAACCCAGGAATTATATTTGGGCCTGAGGGTGATGGCACTCCCTGTCTTCCTACTGTTCCATTGACTACATTTAGGGGGCAAATAGTCATCTTCCAAACCCACCCAGTGATGCTCAGTAACAGCACAGCCCAGTATAACGAAGATAGCCAATTCTGAAGGAAAATTTTCAGGCAAGACATGGGACTCTTCATTAGTCCTAACACTTTCAGGATCTTACCCCTTTGGGAGACAACTCATGACTGACCCCTACATGCATTCCATAAGATCCTGTGCTCAGTTGTTTTGAAAGCAGAAACCACCATGTCATCAAATGGGCACAGTGCCCTTTTGGAGGAGCAGCACCTCTCTTTCATGGGGAGGACCTGTCTCATCGCAGCTGCCCACCCATTGTCCACCCCATTTTCTGTTAAATTGTGAAAGCTAAAGCACTACCCCTTTCAGGGGGCTTTACTGTCAGGAGACTCCTGGAGACCACAGGTGTTTGGGGGATGACAAGGACTTCTCTGCCAGGGTGGATAGTCCTTTCTGCTTTTTCTTCCCCTCATTTGCATAGATTTAAAAAGGTGACTGGGCCGGTCCGGTGGCGCACTGGAGAGTGCGCCACTTGGGAGCGCGGCGGCGCTCCCGCCAAGGGTTCGGATCCCA
>NW_007727943.1:206159-247946 GCF_000696425.1 Galeopterus variegatus | reverse complement strand
GGCGCAACACCGAAGGTTGCGATCCCGTTGCCGGTCCCCGGTACGGGCGCGACACCAAGGGTTGCGATCCCGTTACTGGTCAGTAAAAAAGACAAAAAGGAAAAAAAAAAAAGGTGACTGATGGGGAAACAAGGTATAGAAAAACCCACAGTTGCCCAGCACTTCGGCTGGGCCGGCTTCATGGCTGATAACTGGGCAGTTCTCCTCACTTCTCAACCCAAACTCTCCCCTTTATCATCTGTCACAGTTTATGACATTCCACCATCAGAGCCTCATTTTCTGAAGATTTCTTGATCTTCAGGAGTCTCTTAATAGATTTTCCCAGAAGGGGACGTTGCCTTAGTTGCTGCGATAAGCATTTTAGGGCTTAGGAGTCTCCTTGAACAAATGGAAGACCCGGTTGAAATGGGGTGTCACACAGGTGGGCTACTGCAGTGAGACTTGTAGCAAAGACCACACGGCTGCCTTTCTTGCCCAGGGCTCTGGCCCTTCAAGGCTGTCACTTCCTTCTGACACGTCTCTCTGTCCTGTGACCCTGCCAAAGACTACAGACAGGATATGGGGTAACATAGCCTGTGGCGTGGTACCACGGGCAGCTGCAGCAACATTGGCCTGTGAGTGCCAGGCCAGTCTTGCCACTGACCTGCAGCTACTCAGCATGCGGTGGCTCATCCCAGTGGCCATATCCTGCCAGCACCTCGAGAACATGTTTTAAGAAGAGCAGGTGTTTGGGCAGACTATCTGCAAGGTTGAGCAAAGTCAAGATATTGACCTGCCAGACAGGGCATATGAAAGGTGAGGTCATCTCTCCTCTCTGATCCTCTCGGAGACATTTCTCTCCCTGACTTTGAGTCCCGACTGGAAGCAGCGTCAGCCCCAATGCTGCTGCCTGCCTCAGTCTTTCCTGGGGCCAAAGCTCCCTTTCTCTTTAGCAAGGAAGACTCTTCCTTTGGAGTAAGACTACTTAACAAATAGTCCATAGACCACAAAATGTTAGATTTCTAAGGGTGATAGGTCTGCAAGAAGGCATCCTGCCTCACAAGCTTTCTGGGGCACTAGATTAAGTAGGTCAGATGACAATGTGTACATGTTATTACTTTACATGGGGACAAAAACTTTTTTTTCATAATTTAGAATATGAAACAGGTGGCTTTCCTTTTTTTCAGAATAATGTCCAATTCTCCACTATTGCTTGACTTACTCTTGCCTTTTTCTGTTTCATCCCCTTATTCCAGCTTTTGCTGGATCTTTACACTGGTATCACACATTTCCTCAAAGGACCTGTGCAAGTTCATTTGTAATAATTAGTAAACTTTAAAACAGATTGGTACTGGACCATTCTGTACAGATAGAATATTAAAAATTACTTTGCCTTCTAGAAAAGGTTAATAACATTCTTTTTTTATGTTCTATAATTATAATCCTATGTTGATATCTGAAAATTTTAAAAAGTAATATATGTGACTTTGGAAATAATGTATAAATCTGATAATAGATGATGAAGCAAATTATAATTCAGGCATAAAATAGAATATGACTGAAATGTTTAGGAAGCACTTAATGATTTTGGAAAATATAACACATTTAAATTGCTCAGAACAGTGTAAACATAAAGTAAATATGCAACATAAGTATTAGCTATTACTATTGTAATGAATAGATGGCAAAAAAGATGTAAAGTTGATCATGATTCTTAACAGGTTTGATCATAATCCCTATGAGAATCTCATAAAAGCTGTAGATCTTTCTTCAGAAATAATATAGACACACACACCTGCGATTGTGGGTGTTCATGAACTCCTCGAGCCCCCCTGCTATGTGAATTCTATAAGTCTTGTTTAAGAATCTGTGATAAACTATATGATTTTGACTATATTTTTAAAAACAGAAAAATGACCAAATTTTATCAGCAGTTGGCCTCTGGCTGGTAGAATTATGAGTGACTTATTTCCTCCCTTCCTTTATATTTTTCTACAGTTTCCAAAGTCTCTACAGTGGATTATTGATTTATAATGAAAATAAATAATAATCTAAGATGACACCTTGTCTTACAGAATGCAGAAGAAGCAAAAGGAAAACAGAAAGAGATTATTATTAATATAGACAGTGATTAAACTCTCCCTATCTCCCTGGGTAGGTCTGATTATGCTGTTACTAGCAATACCATCAGCCTACAAGCATTTATTGCCTGCCCAGACCATGTTCAGTAGTTTTCGCGTTTCTGTAACTTAAACCTCAAGGCAGCAAATGGATGGAAATTGAACCAAGGGCAGTTGGGCTCTCTAGCATGGGCATTTTATACCTTGCCACGCTGCGGGCAGGAATCTGAGAACCCTAGCAATGCCTGGGGTTAATCCTCCCTGTCTTTTAAATATAAAGAAGACAAATGACTCACCAGCAGAGATGTTCTGTCAGTTTCAGAAATGAGCTTGCTCAGGAAGCAAGGTCTGCCTATTTCTCTGTGATGTGGTCTGTGTTTCTACTGAATATTTATTAAGAGCCTTCAGTAAGCCTCATCTATAAGAGACCCACCCCTACCCTCATCTTGCATATCAGAATCCACATGATCAGCCTGCATGCATGTAATCTGGAGTTACATGCATATGTGAAGCAGTGACTCTGATACCCCACATCCCCTTCATTCTGTCCAGGAGCTGAAAGGGTTTTTACTTGTAAACTAAAAGAGAGCAATAAGTAGGTTTGGGTCTGGCAGTCCACAGAAGATAGTGGCATTTGTACCATAAATTTTTTTTATTTGCTAGTCATACATCTCCCTGGAACAGTTTGGGTCTGGGCCAATGCAAAGTCCATGCTGTGGGCTGAGTTCTGTGTATACATGTAGCTCCAATGAACGTGATAGCCATTGATCCTCATAATGGCCATGCAGGTAGGAATTATCCCCATTTTATAGATGAGAACAGTGAGGACCATAGCCAAAATAATAGCCCCCATGCCTAGTAACTGGCAATTTGAAGATACAAACTCAGGTCTCTGTCATTACTAGACCAGTGGACTGGATGGCTTCTAGGTGATGGGACTGCCAGGGGGCCTGATGCAGCCCTGCCTCCTAAACCCACATCACTCAGACCCCTCAGCAGGCAGTGCCACCCACCCTGTTTATCTTGGATGTAATCATCTGGTTTACTGGGGCTGCCCTCTCCACTCCTGGAGTTCCCCAGATGTTGAACACCTTCATCTCAGTATAGTTCTAGTTGTTAGTCTCCATGATCCAACATTGGTGACCCTCCTGGGAAATAATGCTGGAAGGCAGGAATTGGAGGAATATCTTCCTGGATCACATTCCCCAGTACATCCTCATGGAGATAGCACTAAATGGAGATGTGAACTCCATTTCTGCTTTCCCAGAAGCAGTTACCCTCCTGCCAAGGCACCAGGCCTTCCTTCTCTAACTCTTTGCCCCTAGTCAGCCTGCTGCCCCCTAAGGCTGGTGCTCTGCACTCCACCTGCTGGGCAAACTCTCATACAGCTCTTCCTAAGGGCAGGTGTCAGGCTTTGGGAGCAAGACCAGGAGCAGCCCAAGGATCTGGAGACTAACACTCAGTTTTCCTACAAGTCAGGTCCTGTGCTGGGTTTTTCCCAAATACAACCGTCTAATCTTAGTCACTTACAGATGAGTAAACAAAAGTTTGGAGAGATGAGCTCACTTGCCCAAAAACATGCATGTCCCCAGCAATCCCCCAGAGTCTCTGTCTGACTATAAAGCCAGTGCTCCCTGCCCTGCTCTGCATGTGGAGCTGTCCCAGAGGACTGTGGTAAAAGATCTGAAGACCTCTAGTGGTTTTTTAGGCCTTTTTTGAATGAACTCATTCAAACTGTTTTCTACCAAACTGGTAGAAATGAGCAAGGTGTTCCTTAAGGGCAGGAGCCGTGAGGCCACATAGGCTATACGTACTGATAGATGGATGCAGGGAGTAGTGGACAAATGAACAGGCTGAACCAAATACTGAAGCAGGGATGAGCCAAAACACCCATCCTTCCGAGACCACTGGGGGCAGGACAGCCCTTCAGAGTAAGCTGCCTGACATTTTGGAATCTTTAAGCTTTGAGAGGTGAGTTTTTCCCAGGGACAGGACAACCATGCCATTCAGGGCAAGTTCCTGTGGCTGTATTGGAATGGCCTGAGCCTTGTCAGACATGCTTGCCCATGCTCTTCTCTCTCAGCAATCGCTTGTACTCCATGGCAAAACAGAGGCCTATACCTGGTGCCCTCCTGCCTGAGTGCACATGTCAGTGAGGGGATATGAGTATTTGAGAAAGCATGACACATTAGCCATCACATTCTCTAATGGAAAGTTCCACCGGTACAGAAGACTTGCAACTAAATTCACGGAACCAGGCCACTCAGTTTGGGGGCCAACAATTTATTTTAACCACTTTACAAAATGCTTTTTATTATCTGCCAATTTGTAGTGTTAATTGTTTCAAGGTAGTTAATTTCTTTGAAACAAAACTCTAGACTTCTTAAAGGTGAGTACCCAAATCATATATGTCTTGGATTTCCCCTGGAACACTTAAACATTTTCTAAGTAGAATTGGGGGAAGAATAAAAGGGAAGTGGCAGACACCCCTGCTGCAGATTTATCTTGGAAGTCAGACTACGCAGACCTGCCCACCTTTCCCAGAGACCAGGCATTCTCCAGCCAGAGCTGTTAGGATGTCAGTTCCAGCATCCAGGGATGAGGCATTTACTGCTGTTGGGAAAAGAATCTAACTGCAAAGCATTGGCAGAGGACAAAGGCAGTGGAGGATGAGTTAATGACTAAAAGTTCCACAGAAAAGTGGCCTAACCAGACATCAGCAAGTAAGGTGGGTGTGGCTTGCTCAGCAGTGCCCGGATGTTGGTCGTGAGGATGGGCAGGTGGGTTTGGGTGTTGTGGTCTGACTATACTCACCAAGTTATCAGAAGTCAAAATACCGGAAGTGCTCTTCTTCACTTGGCTTTTAGACAGAAAGGAAGCCAGTGACTAAAAGGAAAACTACTAGCAATTTACTAACAAAAATAAAGTAAATTTAATAGCAAAATTAAAAGATGCCCCCAGATCCCAGAGTGAACGTGATACATGGTGTGGTTGAGCCTAGCCTTTCAAACCTGCACTGATCAATAGAGCCTACCGGCATGACTGACATGCTCAGCACCTGCGCTGTCCATCACAGTGGCCATCAGCCTGCATGCAAACCTGCATGCCACCCCCACGAGTAGCACCCAGGTTGCCAACTCGTGCTGGTATCTGGTTAGGCTGCTTTTCTGTGGATCTTTAGTAACTACATTGAGAGTTGAAAGTGTGGCTGCTGCAACCAAGGAGCTAAATTTTTAATGCGTCTAATGCATTTCAGTTTAAATAACCACATGGTAGTGGCTGCTGTATTGAAGAGTGTAGTTTTAACTGAAGGCCTGTCCTGTTCACAGAAGGAGGCTGACCAGAAGGACTGCAGGAGCCCATGTAGCCAGGCAGAGCAGCACTTCTCACTTGCTGGACCAAGAGAGACAGTGGGTAGACAAGCCCTCTGAGGAAGGCTGTCAGCAGGACATCTCAGGCTGGAGGGACTTCCTGGGCATCTGTTCCTTCCTCAGCTAGACAGCCTAAACAAGCAGAGTGTCTGCTCCTCAGGCGGTCTGCAAGACTGAAGTTGCACAGTAATTAAATGAAAGACAAGCTAAGGTATTTTGGTGTGTAGGAGGGGAATACTGTAGATTGCAGCTGTAGAGACCAAGGTGGAAGGAGCCCTCACCCAGAGAGATGTGGGCTCCAGGACGGCACTGAGGGGACTTCCTCAGCCTCTGCCTTGCTCATGCTCGCCACTTTATGCTTGCTTGGTTCTGAAGTGGAGCCTTACTGTGTCCTCCTTTAGAAGCACTGGGGACAGGAGAAAACCTTACCCTGAGGCACATAATGTAGACATTTATTGAGCATAGACTGTGTGGGCAGCAGAGTGCCCAGGAACACTGAGATGACCACTCCCAGATGGACTAACAGGTAGATGGACTGTGTGCAAGCTCAAGAGAGGTTTAGCCCGACTGACCACAGGTTCAGGGATGGGAACTCAGCAGGAAAGGGTGACATGCCATCGGCTATATGAGGCCACCGTGGCTAGCAGTAGGCTCCCACTGCTGGAGCGAGTGGAAGAGGATGTCGCTTGTGAGCGGCGAGTTCATCTGGCATCTTTTCAGAGAGAACTCTCAGTGCAAGGAAAGGAAATGGCTATAGTAGGAGATAGGGTGCCCTCTAGTGGTCTTGCTTTTGTGGCCCGTCCCGTCATTCACTCAAACTTTTTTTATCCCTTGATATCTTTTTGAATATTTTTTAATCTTTGATGTCTTCTTGACAGTTTCTTGAGCATTTTCTACTGCATCCCGCAGTAAGAAGTACATTTTACATGGCTCCTATTCTATTTCTTTTAACGTCATAACCTACTAACTTGATTCATAACACACTAAATGAGTCATGACCCACAGTTTGAAAATCCACTGAAAAGAAAATTCTCTGCCTCTTTATTACCTTCAAGACTGCATCACCTACCCATCCAGGGTGCAGGGCCTTAGCCAGGGCCAGCGGGTGTCTGGAACCTTACTCTGTAAATCATCTACTTGCAGGTAATTAGTGTCGTCTTTCATCTCTCTGGTCAGGAGGAGGGAGGTTGAGGGAGGGAGGGAATGATAGGTTAGGACACCTTTTATCCCAAATGCAGGGTAATGGGGAGAACCAACTACAGTTCTCAGAGTTTCTCTCCTCCTACCTCATATTTTTGTCTCATTTATGGTACTTATGACTTGGACAGAGCTGAAAGCACATGTAGCAAGGCAGGCCTGAGTGACTCTGGGCCCATCTGCTCTGCCCTGGACCTCTGCGTCCCTGCTGTCCTGTAGGTGGCTGGACTAAATGGCTTCATGGGCCGCTTCTTGCACTGACATTCCATGACTCTGTCTGTCCTAGGGTGGGGGCAGGGGTCTCGAAGCCAGTGGTTGGAAGAACAACAAAAGGAGGTGTTGGGCAGGTAGGAGGTTACAGTCAGGGCTGGGGCTAACGAGAGAAGGAAGCCACAACAAGGAAAAGGAAAAAAAAAAGAAAGAAAAGGAAGCCGGCCCTTGGTGGCAGCAGGTGCTGCAGGACGTTCTTGCTACACCTTCCCCAAGACAAGCAGAGGGGGCCAGGGGCAGGGAGCTGCTGACCACAAGGAGCCCACCTCTTTCCCAGCCAGTGGGCTCTGTCAGCGTCCTTCAAAACCCACAGCCTTTTCAAACTAGCAGAACCTAGAGTCCATCTGGTTCCATCTCTTCCCATTTAGAAAAGTGAAAACCAAGGACTCAGAGGAGGAAAGGGCTCACTAGGGTCACACAGTCACAGAGCTGAAGATGGGACCTCAATGGAGTGACCCCTCCCGTGGTCCATACTGCCTCTCCTGCCCTCTGTGCTCACAGTGACATCTGGCTAGAGGGACCCTGCTGCCCAGGGCTTGTGGCACTTAGCCCCTGGAAGTGCAGAGTGTTTCTGAAGATGGGCTCTCCCTCTTGTCATGGGCTGACTTGGACTGTGTGCAAGCAGCCCCAGCCAGGCACACGGGCACTGGTGGATTTCTGATTATCTAGGCAGCCCTGGGGGTACTCTAAATGCCAGCCCCCACCTCCACCCATCAGCAGCAGAGGCACGAGCACCGGTGCCCACATGGGGCAGCCCTGCAGCACTCAGCAGCAGACAGGCCCAAGGCCCGGGAAATGAGCTGTATGACAGGAAGAGTGGCCACTGCATCTGGGGTGAATGGGCTTGCCATGCAACTGTGCAGTGTGGCCAAATGTTGGAGAACAGAGGCCCCGGTCTCCACAATGCCTGTCCTCCAGCACAGAGAGACTTTGTAAGTTGGTTTTGTCTGTGTGTGACAAATCCTGTTAGAGGTGACTGGGACCTCACTATGGATCTGCCAGCCCAGCGTCTGCCACTCACACATGCCTAAGGGTCTTCCTCCTCCAGGAATTTGTCCCTGATTCTTTCCTTGACTTTGCTCAGCACTCCCTCTGCCTTTTTCTCCTAAATTTGCACACTATGTAATAATGTATACCCCCTTGCACATTTCTTAGCGAGTACCTGTAGTCTCTGATCCTTGCAAATGGTAGAGACTGAGCTGCTGTGGTTGGTTCTGTATGGCAGGACAAGCTCAGCCTCTGCTTTCAAGGATCTCATGGACTGGGGGGGGCAAGGGGGGTAAGACCCAAAGCAGGTAAGGCCAGCATGACTGGGGCTGTGATGTGGGTGCACTGGGTGATGGGGAGGCATGAGAGGTGTTCCTGGAGTGGAGCTGCCCACCACTTCCCCCAGATTCTGGGTGTGGTGCTGTTCTGCAGGTGCACCAAGTGTTCCACAGATGTTTCTGCCACACAGTCTAGTGGCAGCCAAGACAGGCTCGGGCGGGACTCACTGAATTTTGCCCCCTTCTGTGTACACGTGGAGAGTTCCTGGCTGCCGCAGGTGGGCCTTCCCAGAGTCCTGCTGGCTGAGTGACACAGAACATGCACTCTGTAGACAATTTGCTGCCTCTCCCCGTGGGAGTATACTTCTCTGCCCCATTAATGTTAGGGCTCCTCCCTGTGGTGAGACGGGGCATCCTGCCCCCTTACAATGCCCCTGGTAACAAAATGTAAGCCACGGCACAGCCGGGGGAATCGCTGCCGGGCAGAAGATGGGCACCTCCTCAGGCAAAAGCTCTACAAATGTGGGTGTTCCCATGTGCTCTCTTTTGTATTGCTTTCTTCCAGCTGAGCTAACCAGCCAGCCCCTTGTATTTCTGATGTCCCAAATGTTAGGTGCCAAGCTCACCTGAGCTCTGGAATTCAGGGTCTGTTAGTTCTCACCAGAAAAGCTGAGAGCCCTTCCCCAGGCACGGCCACGGGCATCCCACCAGGCCCGGCAGCCCAGACAGTGAGTTTTCCAACATGAGTCATGACTCCACTCTGGGTGGGGCCTTGAATTCGGTGCCTGAGTGGATATGAAGGTAGCCAGGTCTGGATGCTTGTTGCTACCAGCTGACCTTGCATGTGCTGCTATATGTGGTGAGCCGCTGCTCTTCTAGCCAGGCTCCAGGTGTGTGTTCATGCCTCAGATGGAGAGCATTTGTGTGGCAGGGCCAGGCCCACTTAATGTGCCCAGCACAGTGCCCCTAACCCAATGCAGGCACAGGCTGACATCCCAGGAAACACTCAGCAGTAGATAAGATAGGGGGCAGGGCAAGGCTGGAGTGAATATACCTGGGAACCAGGCTGGCAAGAGCCAAATGTATGGGGGGGTTGGTATTAATGGGTGAGGGCACAGCTTGGGGCATATTGACTTTGTCCCGAAGACATGTGAGAGGAGCCCTCCAAGGCTATTGAGAAGGAAGTCGTAACATTTGGGGAAGAAGCCCTGCTGGGTGGGAGGACTTCTCTACACCTTCATAACCAGAGGCATTTTTCTTCTCTGGACCTAGGTTTCCTCTTTGGCAGAATTGGGGGATGGAGCTGGTTGGCCTCTGAGGTCCCTGAGATTGTGTAAGCCACTGGCTGAACTGGGCAAGGGGCCCAGCAGTAGAGCACTGAGCTGCAGTCAGAGTATCTGATTCTGGCTCCAGCTCTGCCTCTGAGGAACTGCCTGGGCCTGTGTCCCCATTAGTGGAGTGGAGGAACTGCACTCTGCCCATATGTTCTGAGGATCAGTAATTGTGAAAAATGTTCTATGGTCAAATAAATGTAGGAACGCTAGAGTTAAACTTTAATAGATGTCTTTATTGCAGGGCTTTTTGGAGGCTTTAACCTACCATTTCAGTACACTGTGACTTCCTAAGAGAGGAAGACAGTGTGTGCTCACCTCCCCAGCACTGGCTGATGTTCCGTGGAGCACGCTTTGGGAACTGTGGAACAGCTGTACTACTGTGGTAGTTCCCATTGCTGACTCTCTGCACAGCTTGTGGTGAATTGTGAGGGAAGGAGGCCATGTGTCTTAGGCCTGTACCCTTTGTGTTTCTGTCCCATCTCCTCCCTCTTGGCCCACACCGCTTCCTGCCCCCTTAGCTCCAGACACCTGTTTTTGTGCCCCAGAGATGGGCCAGAGCAGGCTGCTCTAGTCATGGACTGGCACTAAGAAGGCTGGAGTCATGGTGCCGGTAACTTGGCCCCATGGCTATAGCTCTGCTGACATGGGATAGGAGGGTGGGTGATCTGTATTAGTGCTCATGCCTCCCTACACCCACCAGGAAGGCATCAGGAAAATTGCCGCATCCCTGTTGTCTTCTCCCTGTCCTGCCTGCTGGGGCCTGTGTCATGGCATCTGCGATTTAAGGATACTCCGTGCATGCTGAGGTCGGCTACGTGACTCCAAGACAGTGGATCTCAGGATGTGGCACCTTATATGCTGATGGCTAAACAGAGTTCTCATTTGTGACATTTCAGGGACATATCAAACTCAGTAACACCTGAGGACATGGAAGACATGCCCGTAGGGCAGGATGCTGAGATCTGCCTGCTGAAGTCCGGAGAACTGATGTAAGTGGTGGCTGCTGAGCAGGCCTTCCCCAGGTGTGGGCTGGGGAGCACCCCCAAGGCTCTAAATGGACACCCATGAGGGCTGCATTTGTGCTTTTTTTGTTTGTTTGTTTAGGTATAATTTATATATATTAAGATTCACTTTTTATAGATACAGTGTTTGAATTTTGATAAATAATACAGTATAATCACTACTGCAATTAAGATTTAGAACAGTTCCATCACCCTGAAAAGTTCCTTGTGTCCTTTTAGAGTCATTCCTCCCCCATCCCTGTGTTCTTTTTTGAAAATAACTTTCTTTGATTTTCTTATTGTAAAAGCAATACATTTGTAGAAAATGAGGAAGATAGACATAAGCCAACCGTTTTGGTGCATAGCCTTCCAGTCTTTTTTATACACATACACACATATAATTTTTTGACATAATAAAATATCCTAAATCTTATTTTGCAGTCTTTTTAAACTTGCTATAGCATGAGTATTTTTTCATATTATCAATTTCTCCAGTGTTATGTCCAATGGCTACATAATAATTGTTGAATAGATCCAGTCATTCATTCATAGATATTTATTCATTATCTACTTTCTGCCAGATATTGTTCTAGGTGCTTAGAGCACATCAGTGAACAAAACAGACAAAGACTTCTGCCCTGGTGGAGTTTATATTCCAACAGGAGTTGACAGACAATAAACAATAAACATAAGTAAGTAAATATTATACAGTACGTTACAAGGTGGTGCTATGGGGAAAATAGTAAACAAATAGTAGGATTAGAGGAGAGGGGAATTTGTAGTCTTAAATAGAGTGGCACTGAGAAAATAAGACTTGAAGAAGGTGAAGGAGTTTCCAGGCAGATATGTAAGGCAACAGTCAGTGCAAGCAATAAACAATAAACATAAGTAAGTAAATATTATACAGTACGTTACAAGGTGGTGCTATGGGAAAAAAGTAAACAAATAGTAGGATTAGAGGAGAGGGGAATTAGTAGTCTTAAATAGAGTGGCACTGAGAAAATAAGACTTGAAGAAGGTGAAGGAGTTTCCAGGCAGATATGTAAGGCAACAGTCAGTGCAAGGGCCCTGAGACAGGATGGTGTCTGGCACGTGCAAGGAACAAGAAAAGGGCCAGTGTGGCTGAAGCAGAGGGATCGAGGGAGATGGAGTTAGAGAGGACACAGGGTCCATGTCACATAGGGCCTTGTTAGCCATTATAAAGACTTTTGCCTTTAATCTGAGGGAAATGGGACCCCCAAAATGGGGTTTGGAGCAGAAGAATGGCTTAATCTAATTTACATCTGAAAAAGGATCACTGTGGTTGCCATCTGGAGAACAGACTGTGGAGGAGCAAGGGCAGAAGTGGGGAGACCAGTTAGGAGGGACGGTAGGAATCCTGGTTCCTTGGACCAGACAGTGGCAGAGAGAGGGCAGAGACAAGGTCAGATTCTGGATCGATTTTGAAGAGAAGAGAATTTCCTGAAGGATTAGATGAGATTGTGAGAGAATAATGTATTCAACCAGTTCTCAGGTAATCCATGGACCACACTTGGACAAGCATTGTAGTGAATTATAGGGCAGACCACATGAGAAGAACTAAATAGCTAGTCCATTGACAGGCTGTCAATGGCAGAGGAGTATGAAGTGTTTGTGAGAGAATAATGTATTCAACCAGTTCTCAGGTAATCCATGGACCACACTTGGACAAGCGTTGTAGTGAATTATAGGGCAGACCACATGAGAAGAACTAAATAGCTAGTCCATTGACAGGCTGTCAATGGCAGAGGAGTATGAAGTGTCTGGTTCACCCTTTCTGGAGAGTGACTTGGCTGCAGGATGTACCAAAAGTTCATATATCCTGTAATCCCATTGACTCAGTAAGCCTATATCTGGAAATTTATTCTAAGGGAATAATGATTGGATGTGCAAAGATAAAGCTACCAGAATGTTCCTTGCATGCTATTCACTGGAGTGACAATTAGAAACAGTAAAAGAGAACTTGGGTAGTGATGAATGGGAGTTAGATTTTATCAAATTCTTTTCTGCATTAATTTCTATGGCATAAGCCTTTTCTTCCTTAGCCTGTTGATTAAGTGGATTACATTGATTTTCAAATGTTGAACCAGCCTTGCATACCTGGGATTAATCCCACCTAGCTGTGGTATATAATTCTCTTCATCTACTGCTGGATTTGACAAAATATCTGATGGATACTTTGCCAGATATGGAATTTGCAGTTACTATTTCTTTTGGCACTCGGAAAATGTGGTGCCACTTCCTTGTGGCTTCCATGGTTTTAGAGGAGAAATCCTGTCATTTGAATTGGTGTTCCCCTGTGGATAATGCATCATTTCTCTCTATCTACATTTAAGATTTTTTTCATTGTCTTTTGTTTTTAGAAATTTCATTATGATGGGTCTTGGTGTGAATTTCTTTGGTTTTTTCCTATTTGGGATATGCTCAGTTCTTGAATCTTTAGGATTATATGTTGTGTTTCACCAAATTTGAGAAGTTTTTTAGCCATCACTTCTTTCAGTACTTTTCAGATATACTCTCTTTATCCTGTCCATTTGGGACTCCGATACAAATGTTAAATCTTTTGTTATTGTCTTGCCAGGTCCCTGAGGCTCTCTGTTCTTCTTTTCTCCCTAGTCTCTTTTCTCTGTGTTTTTGGATTGAGTAATTTCTATTTTTCTCTCTTCGAGTTTAACTGTCATATCCATTCTGCTATTTAGTTCATCCAGTGGGTTTTTTAATTTTGGTTGTTGTATTTTTTAGTTCTAAAATTTCCATTTGGTTCTTTTTATTGTATCTTCTGGTTTTTAATGTGATTTTTTTTTTTAATTTTTGTTGTTTTAAGAATACTTGAAATTATTATTGAAGCATTTTTATGATGGCAGTTTTAAAAGCCTTTTCAGATAATTGCAGCATCTGATTGATGTTAATGTTGGTTCCTTTTGACTGCCTTTCCTTATTCAAGTTGTGATATTCCTGGTTCTTAGTATGGCAAGCGGTTTTTCATTATATGTAAGTGTGGGCTCAGAAATGCCAAGCTTTCATGATTTTTCTCGAGTCCTGGGGTCCCTAGCCAGCCTGCCTTTCTTTTCCTACACATGAATTATACTATGATTGTCTGCTGAATTATTTCCAGGTTTTTTGTTGCACTTAGTGGAGAAGAGCAGGGACATATTTGAAATTGTTCATAATGAAACTTTTTAAAAACTTACCTTCAAGTAAAGGGATGATAAAAAATCTCAAGATCAAGAAATAATTAGAACACACAGAATCCAAGGCAGTCCTTAAAGGTAGTATGAGATGTGTAGGTCAGCTGGACACGTGAATGAACTGCAAGCAGAATGGCAGTACCTTGACGGTACCTTGAAATTCATTTTTTTTCCTGCTCTTTCATAAGTATTGACAGCAAACTAAGGTTTGGCAAGAGAATCTGAAAACTTGTTAAAGACTGGGATTGTCTCAGAACATGGAGAATTCGTTGGTACCCTTTGGCTCACGTAAACTAGAATTTCTGGAGTTACTCAATAGAATTTACATTTGTGACATGCCTTATACACAAAAGGTTTCTTTTACTTAAGATTACATTCGAGCATAGATGGTAAACCTTGATTTGTTTTTATTAGCATCACCTTTGGAGAAACTGAGTATTATCCTTCTCACTGAATAGATGATGTCTAGAAGGGTAAAAGAGACTTAAGGTACAATCCAAATGACTAGGTGCCAGGGGAATGTTCTGAAACATAAAATTATAAAATGACCCAGCATCAATGGGGCATTCTGTCAGAGTAAGTGACTTTTTACATAATTTCCACATTATGAGAAAGACCTCTTTTCCAAAATGGATCACTACCTGCTCTCAGATTCTTGGAAATTGTAAATACTGAGCAAGGGCTTTTGATTAGAAATAAAGCTTAAATTAACGCATGGAGAAATATTGTATTGAATTCAATTCTCACAGAGGTGAGTAACTTGTATAAGAGCTATTCTTTAGAGCAATCTGGTTTTTTAATCATTGATTACTTTTCTTATTGGCATAGCTTTGGGGAGTATTTCCATCTATCTTCACAGCTTTGGAGGCAGATAGAACTCTCAGCACCACCACTTACTTGCTGTGCCGTCTTGGGCAAGTTTCCTAACCTGTCTGAGCTTTAGCTTCCTCCCCTGTGTTAAAGGAGACAGTACCAAAGGAAGTTTGGTATAGTAAAGAGGTAATGGTTTTGGATCAGACCTGTGTGAACCTGGATTGAGTTTCTTAATCTTTGAATCTTAGTTTTCTCTTTTGTAGAATGAGACCAGTCATGCCTTCCTCACTAGCTGTTGTGATAGTGCACGAAGTCATTGAGCCACTATGGGCCAGGCCCTCATTTCACAGTTGAGGAAATGAGGCTCAGAGAGAGTCAGTGACTCGTGCAAGGCCACGCCTCTCCTGAGTTGTAGCTCTGCCCTACCTGTTGCCATGCTCCTGAGCTGACCTTGTTGCCTCTGGAGTTGTACGGCACAAGAGGGGCTGCCACTCAGCATGGAAGGTGCCTCTAGCAGGAGCATCATATTTCCCACTTACCACCAGCTCATCTCCTAATGAAATCCTCACTCCAGTCAGGAGGCAGGTATGGTTGTCCCTCTTTTGCAGATGAGGAAACTGAGGCTTACAAGAGGGTAATAAGCCCTGCAGCAGGTGAGGAGAGAGTCAGGTCCCTTGGCCTCTAACCTCCCGTTCTTCACATCACACCCTGAGTCCAGAGAAACTTGCTGTCCATAACCCCTGTAAACTTCTGGAAGAGGCTTTTATTCACCTAGTTGAGAATTAGAATGAGGAACATAGTTTAGGAAGCTTCTCTCCCCAAAACCCTCACACCACTCCTGTCACCCTCGCATTATAAACAATCTGGGATATTTGCATTTCAGAAAAGTTCAGGGTGCCCATGGGGAATCTTGTAATGGGCCCCAGATTGAACTGAGGAAAGAGACTATGGAAAGGGCAGGAGGTGTGTTGCTAATAAGATGAAAGGGGGAGGCAGGGCCTCGGAAGAAGAAAGGGCGGAAAGAGGAGAGCTGAGCAGCAGGCCAGCTTCAGGAGAGCAACAGACGCTGAGGCTTCGACACTCCCTTCCTGCCATGCGGGCCACGGAGCAGCTCCACACAGGCAAGGGTGTCATCTGCATTTTCTACTGCTGTGTCCTCAGTGCCTAGCGCTGTGCCAGGTGTGTAGTAAGTGCTCAGGAAGCATGCTGGAGTGAGCTGTGCATCTCATAATTAGGCCTGTTTGTCCAGGTTTCCCAGGGCTTGTCCTCCCAAGAGCCTCCTAGGTCTCCAGGCCCCTCTGAGCCACAGATGACCTGGCCAGTAGACGCAAACACTTTGCCCAGTTGATTAGGTCCCTTTCTGCATTTTTATTTTAGGATCAAATTACCCCTAACAGTGGAAGAGATTGCCAACTTTGGGGAGGGCAACAGGGAGCTGTTTGTGCGGTCCAGTACCTACAGCCTGATCCCCATCACAGTGGCTGAGGCAGGCCTCACCATCAGCTGGGTCTTCTCCTCTGACCCCAAGAGCATCTCCTTCAGCGTGGTCTTCCGAGGAGCAGAAGACACACCACTGGATCAGTGTAAGGTAAGGCCGGTCTCCTGCCTGTGGGACCCTTACACACACATCAGGATGCTCAGACAAACCTTTCCCAGGGCAGAGCAGTGGCCATCTTGCCTTCTGCTGGGCAGGCTTTTTCTGGAATGTTCTGGGCCAGGTCATGCAGAGCAATCAAAGCACCTAAGACTTGTCCATCTTGGGGAAGGAAAGACCCAGAGGTTCAGGAGAGCTGTCTTCAAATGTCTGAAGGTCACTCCTGTGTCACACAAGTTCAGTCTGATCTTGGAATACATTGGTAGGTGAAACTTAGAGCATTACAGACATGCCACTCAGTTTAAGGATCATTTTCTAAAAGAGCTGTGCAAACAGGGATGGGTCACCCTGGAAGGTGGTGACCTCTGCCTGTGGTCATATGGTCATTGGCTTAGGGTGTTCAGCATCTCACCTGCAAAGACATCAGTCTAGACAACCCTAGTGTCACTTGGGTAGTCGAGCTTAACACCTTGGTGGCAGATACCAGTTCATAAACTCCTAAAACATTGAAGGCATGGAATGTTGACAGTGCCTGGACTATAGTTCTTAACCTTGGAGGCATACTAGAAATGCCTGGAGAGCTTCTAAAAACCCCACTCCTGGGGCCACACCCCAGACCACTAAATCAGAATCTCCAGGGGAGGGATCCAGGCATCATCTCAGCCAGTGTTGAGAACCTTGGTCTAGATCAAGAGCAGAAAGGATGGGGTGGAATCCATAGCACAAGGACAGAGGTTGGCAGGACTCCACAGGGGACTGATTGAGTAGGGGTGAGGAAGGGGGAGACCCCGCACCTATGGTCTGAATTCCTGCTGGCCTCTGCAGGGGAGGATATAGAGGGGAATCTCAGCCAGTGTTGAGAACCTTGGTCTAGATCAAGAGCAGAAAGGATGGGGTGGAATCCAGAGCACAAGGACAGAGGTTGGCAGGACTCCACAGGGGACTGATTGAGTAGGGGTGAGGAAGGGGGAGACCCCACACCTATGGTCTGAATTCCTGCTGGCCTCTGCAGGGGAGGATATAGAGGGGAAATGGAGGGAGGGGTGGTTCGGGTGGAAACACAAGCTCGGTTTGTATCTGTGAGTGGGAGGAATGGTGACGGCAGTCAGACATACTGGACTGGAGCTGAAAGTGGATCGTACGTTGTTAACATGCTTACAAAAATCTCTGTTTTTACAAGAATGGCAAGGGTCAAGATAGAGAAGAGCAGTTTGAAGTCATGTGAAAGAAGAGTTCTGTGACATCTTTGCAGTAACATCTGTTAGTCCCTCAGGCGTTTGGCCTACAAGGTGCCCTGAAGGGATGAGGAAGGCTCAGGGAAGGAGAGCCGGGCAAGGCCCAGCAGGGCACATGACGGCTCACTGCCCCGGCTCTAGCATCCGCACAGAGGAGTAGAGACCCACGTGGGTTTGCCCTCTGCCATCCTGCCCTGCTGGCCTCTGCTCCTTGTAAGCAAGTGCGTTGTCACTTCCACCCTCTTCACACTCACTCTTAAATGTAACGCCCCACCCCCTTGTGTTGGCCTTGTTGATTGGGGTCTCTGCCCTCTTTTCCTTTGGAGCTTGTGGCCAGCGCTACATCCCTGGCTTTGGAGCCCTTCCTGCCTGTGTGATTGTGAGCCTCCACCTGGAGGTGCTGGCGCTTGTGGCCCAGGCTCCTCACGTGACCCCTCCGAGAGGGGATTTAGACTCAGCACTGCTGACTGTGCCTCTGTGAAGCAGGTCTTAGTCCCAAATTCCAACTGAGGAAACAGAGATGCAGAGTGACCTAACCAGGCCACGGTCAGTCAGGCAGCAGTTTGGCCAGTGTGCTGATAGCTCGGCACTAACGAACAGTGGCGCTGCCGAGAGTGACCACAGCACCTTCGCTGCCCACCTTACCTTTCCCAGGCCTGCCCTGATTAGACACTGGTGGAGGTCTGTGGCAGGGAGGCAGGGGAGTGACAAAGTCAACTGTCCAGGCTTTGGCTGTTCCACCTGTCCACACATGATGGGCAGGAACCCGTCCCCTTGCTCAGTCACTTGCCCACCAAGTCATCATGACCCTGGGAGACCTGTGTGGTTCTACCAGGAATCAGGAACTTGGGGACTTGGTGGAGCCTTCCTCACCACTGACTTCCAGGTGGCCTTCCAGGGATTATGACTGCCACTGTCTTTCCCCATAGTGGACACCAGAGGGTGCTCATGTGCTCATCTGCCTTGTCAGGCCTACCAGCACCAGCCAGCAATGGGGTGGTGTTATCTCTGCCCGAAGTCCCCTAACAGACCTGGGCAGCCCATTTCCAGGTGCATGTCCTCAGCACCTGTCCCAAGGACTGCACACCTGCTCCCCAACCAGCCTGAGTCTTGTAGGAAACGACAGGCGCAGTGCAAGTTGCAGCACTCGGAAGTTGTGGTCATGGAGATGCAGACACAAGGAGCCGTACTGTGCACTGGCAGTCTGTTGATCACCATTTATTGAACTTTCGCTGTATACTAGGCTCTGTAGGGCCTGCTGGGGATAGAGATGAAGGGACAACATGGGATCCACCCTGGAGGAGCTCACAGTGTAATTGGTAAAAGGCAAAAGATTTATACAATTTGAAGAGAAACAAGAGCATTCACAGTGTAATTGGAGAGAGGCCCTGGTAAATAGGCACCTGTGACTCCAGGTGGGGAGTGTTGTGATGGGGTGGGTGGGTACTGGCTGCACGTGGGAAGGGTGCTTCACCCAGCCTGGGAGACGGTGGTCAGGGAAGGAAACCCAGCCTGGGAGATGGTGGTCAGGGAAGGAAACCCCCGGCTGATAGTGAAGGCTACACGGGAAGAAACCAGGAGCAGCAGTTGTGAGGCAAGGTGAGGGGGACGTGGGTCAGAGGAGAAGCATCCAAGCAGACAGAGCCACACAGCAGAAGGCCAGCCCCATCTCTGGTGGCACCTGTCAGACTCCCCAGCCTGTGTAACCTTCTCTCCAGAGCTGTTCCTCTATTAAGGTCATGGCCTCACTGAGCTTGGAGATGATGAATCTGGGGAGGCACTTGATGAAAGAAACAGTAAACCAGGGACTCAAGGCTGTTTGTGTGTAGACCACTGCTATGAAGCCTGGGCACAAATCAGAGAGCAGGACCCAGACCCTGCCCTCTCCCTGGGCAGAGGACCCATCTTTAGCTAGAGAAGCTCAGCAGCCTGCTGGCACCTCAGAGGAAGTCAGAAGAGGAACAGGATTGAGAGCAAGGACCCTTGACTTTAAAAAATAAAAAAAAAAAACAGCTTTATCGAGATATAATTCATGTGCCATGTACGTCACCCACTTAAAATGTACAATTCAGTGGATTTTAGTAGATGCAGTGAGTTGTGTAAACATTGCCACTATCTAACTTTATATTATTTCCACTTTAAAAAATAAAAAAAAAAACCAGCTTTATCGAGATATAATTCATGTGCCATGTACGTCACCCACTTAAAATGTACAATTCAGTGGATTTTAGTAGATGCACTGAGTTGTGTAAACATTGCCACTATCTAACTTTATATTATTTCCATCATCGCAGACAGAAACCTGTGCCCATTAGCAGTCACTTCCCAACCACTACCCCAGCAACCACTGACCTACTTTATGGATTTGCTGATTTCGGACATTTCATGTGAATGGAATTGTACAATATATGGACTTTTGTGACTGGCTTCTTTCACTTAGCATAGAACCCTTGCTTGGAACCGGGGCCCCACCCACCAGAGCCTATGAAGAGATCAGTAAAACCAACTTGGACTGCTTTGCAGACACATCACACAAATCAGGGTGCAGCAACCTGGGTGCTAGAAGCAGGTGGCAGATGCCCCAGAGTTAATCCAGCAGAGACCTGTCTGTCTACGGTCTACAGCACAGAGACCCCAGTCATCTTCCCATCACCTTGGCTGCCTGAGCTTTGACATCACAGCCTTGTTAGTCTCTGCTAGACTTTTTGATTTATTTATTTATTTAAAATAACAAGGAGTAAATTTTACACTTTGACCATGGGGAAAGACAGCAGCTGGAATGAACAAAAAGTCTATAGGACAAAAAGTTTTAAAGTGAAGAGTACTATATTAAAGAACACACAGTACTCTATTTTAAGCACGTTCTCTTCAGGAGACCTGTGTAATGAGCTCTTGATGTTGCTGTGTAATCAAGTTAGCATGTGTGAAGGTGTGTGGGGTGGAGTCTGGATACACAGTAAGCCTTCCTCCCAGCAGCTACTTCCTATACACGCTGACTGGAGTGACTTAGGTCAGGCTCCGAACTTTTAGGTAATGACCCACAGAAACACACCCAACCCCTCAGCCTCCCAGGACTCTTAGTCCCTGGTGGAATGAAAATATTATAGAGCATTAATGGAACTAAACGAGGTAACATGTGCAAAAGAGGCTGCCACGGGGGTACACGTAGCAGCAGGTCCTGGGTACAGGTTCTGCGTGCATCTCTGTCCCCTCCAAGCTTGGCCTGGGCCTGTCCCTCTCCCTCAGCACCAGCACCCTCCAGCCAGTGCAAATGCACTGCTGTGTCAGAAACACACTGTGCCCTCTCTCTCCCAGGCCTTTGTCATTTTCCTTTTGATTTCTCTTTGACCAACCCATGTGTTTAAGTTCATTATTTAGTTTTCAAGCATTTGGGGATTTTCCAGAGATCTGGTATTGATTTTTAATTTAAACTTGAATCCTTTTAAATTTGAGAGTTTTTTTTTTTTTTAATGGCCCTAGAATGTTCCAGTACACTTGAAAAGAATGTGTGTTCTGCTGCTGTTTGGTAGAGTATTCTATAAATGTCAATTAGGTTAGTTAGTTGATAGTGTTGTTCACGTCCTCTGTTTCCTCATTGAGTTCCTGTCCACTTATTCCATCAATTATTGAGAGAGGGGTATTGGAATTTCCAACTATAATTTGAATTTGTCTTTTTTTTTTTTGCAGTTCTACCACTTTTGCTTCATGTGTTTTGAAGCTCTGTCATTAGGGGCATAAATGTTTAAGATTATTATGTCATCTTGATGAATTGACATCTTTATCATTATGAAATTACCCCTGGTAATATTCTTCGATATAAAATCTATTTTGTTTGGTATTAATACAATCAATCCAGCTTTCTTTTGGCTAGTATGCTAGCATTTTACATATATCTTTTTATATCCTTTCACTCTTAACTTATTTATGTCTTTATATTTAAATGCATTTCTTATAGGCATGACAGGGTGGGGGTTGCTTTTGTCCAATCTGATAATCTCTGCCTTTTAATTGTTATGTCTAGACTATTTACACTTAGTGTGATTGTTAATAAGGTTAGGTTGAGTCAATCATCAGGTTATTTGTTTTCTATTTGTCCCATCTGTCTTTTGTTCCCTTTTCCTCTAAAAGTAAGCTAGGGCTGTTGTTGGGCTCACCTTGTTCCTGTCTCTCAGGGATCGCTGTCCTTCATTGCCTGATGTCCAGGGTCTTAAAAACTGTCACTTGATAAGTTTTGTCTGTTTTTTTGGTTGTTTCCTGGCAGGGTAAATCTTAGCTATTCTCTCATGCCTTTGAAGATGTTGCCCCCGCTGCCTGGAAGTCAGACCTCCCTCTAACTAGCTAAACTGTCTAAGCTCAGCATTGCCTCTTCCAGGAAGTCTTCCCTGACATTCTGCCTCCTCCTCTTCTACCCAGGGGCTTGCATAGGTACCCTGTACCACTCTCCATTCAGGACACTCTCACCCCAGCATAATTGAATGTTTTCTTGTCTGTCATCTCCGTTAAACCATAGGTTCCTTGAGGGCAGAGACTTTGTGGGAATTTACTTCACTTTGAGAACTTTGTGGCCAACGTGTAGGGTTTTGAGAAATATGTAGCTGTATTCAAGTCTCAGTTAAAAAAGTAATCACATCTTTATAACTATTTTGGATTCAGTTATTTTGTACTGGTTAAAAAATGTTTCCTAGGAAAAAATAAAAACTGAGTTTAACAAAATCATATTTCTGAAAAAGGAGCAACGTTTAATTTTGTAAAGAATAAAAGAGGTCATTTCTGGGGCAATTTACCACACTGATAACTCAGAGTTGCTAAAATGTTACCATGGTCTGTAGAGCCTCTGGTCTATACAACCATTTATGTTTAGTCAGTCCTAAATGGAAAGCTTAGGGACACTTTATGAGACAAGACCCTCTGCATGCTTGTCACTTCTGGGGAAAAAAAAAAAAAAAAAAGAAAAAACTTCATTAAAATTTTGGTTGGCTCTGTCTTATTCCTATCATATCACTAGTTTTAGAATGAGGCCTGTGTCTTAGCTAGTCAGCAGGTTGAAAACCCTGCCCTCATGGAGAAGAGATTGGCTATCCAAAGATCCCCAGCCCTGACATTATTTGGCACATACCATTTGCTCAGGTTTGGCCTCTGGCAACAAAGCTCTTGGGAAATGGCCTGAGAAAATACATGTCTCCTGGGACTAATTCTTCATTCTTAGAAAAGGCAGAGAGTAAACAGGAGACTGAGGCTCAGACTTGTAAAGATGAAAGGGTCCTGGGGCACGTGGACCAGCCAGGGCACAGCCAGGAGAGGGGACCTATGGTAGAGTCAGGTGAGAGTCCCGTGTGGAGCCATGTGTTCAGCCTGGGTGAGAGTAAGCCCAGCAGCTTCATCAAGTGCTGAAAGATTGTCATCCAGAAGGAGTACTTGGCCTGTCCTTGGAGACCCAAGCCCAACACTAGGACCAACAGGGGACAGTTGGACAGTGGATTTGGCCTAGAATAAACCCCAGCTTCCTGAAGCCATGTGGTAGAGTGTTCTGTCATTGGCTCTGGTCAAGGGACCATAAGGGTATTGACCAGTTCACGACTCTGGGTGAAATTCATACCCACAGCCTCCCCCTACCACGAGTTATCAACAAACTCAGGGTGTTTGGACGGCACTTCTGTCTGAAGCTGGGACTTCCAACAGAGCTCCCAGCCTCCCTGGGCCTCAGTCTCCTCCCCAAAAATAAATTGTCTGCGCAGAGGATCCATGGGGCCCTCTCACCTCTGTGACACCTTTTCTTTTCTGCTTTTCCTCCCAGGTCCTCATTCCCATGACCCGGTGCAATTCCCACAAAGAGAGCATCCAGGGCCAGCTCAAGGTCCGCACACCAGGCATCTATATGCTCATCTTCGACAACACCTTCTCAAGGTAGGGCCACCTCATTTGCCACATCAGATGAGTTCTACCCATCCCCCATGCCTCTCTGCCACTGTTCTTCAGAACAGAGGGGACACTAAAACGCGATTATAGCAATGGCAGTCATGAGTTAATAGTTCTTTGACTTTAGACCCCCCTTCTATGGTGTTGCAGTGTTTGTCGTAGATTATATAGCACAAGATAACACTTGCGGAGCCTCATCACGTGCCGCTGAGTTCTCTCCATGTCACTGCTGTGGGTCTGAGGACCAGAGGGTAGAGGATTCACACTCCCAGGCCGCACAGCTGGTGGTGGAGCCAGATTTGAAACAGCGGCCCAGCTTCAGAGTCTGGACTCTTACCTGGTGTGCTCTCTGCCTCTGTCTGATGTCAGTTGCCCCTGCCCAGCCCAAAGAAGCAGCTCAGGAAATACAGTGGAAGGACGACATGAATGGATGAATGAAAAAGAGGGGAACGAAAGCAGAGAGGGTAAAGCTTGACATAAACAGGCCTAAGACTGCGAGACAGAGCCCCTGGGCATGTGCTAGGAGCAGCCCGTGCTGCTCTGGGAAGCACTCTTGGATCAGCCAGCGCGGCAGGAGGGCATAGTGTGGGGGGCAGGGCCGGGGAAGGGGGTGGGAGAGAGGGCCAACAGTGACCAAGCCTCCACCATGCGCATGAGTCAAGGGCAGTTAAGGCTGTTGGTCATCTGTCCATTTCTGTGTCTTCTGGCTTCAGCATAAGCCCCTTGAAAGAGACCTGCCTGACTTGTGCCCAGCCACATCCTCTCAGCAGGGCCGTGGGCTAGTGGCTACATCCCCCAACATGGGCACTCAGCTTTTAGCAGAATAATTTGACAGGACGCTCTAGAGAAAAGCTGTGCCACCCCCTCATCACCTCCAGGCCTTAAACTCCCAGGGCTTGTGGCCAAGGGCATCACAGGAGAGGGTGGAGGATGAGCTGCCCACCTTGCCCCTCCCCTTGGGAAAATGACACAGGCCTGCAGTTAGCAGGGCTTCATGGCACGGGCCCGGCATGTCCCAAGAGCACGCCACCAGGAAGAGTGGGCATGAACCTCAGCCCCTCCTGGGTGGCAGGATGGGGAGTGGTTAGGAGAATGGATTGGGGACAACCAGGTGCAAGCTCTGCTCTTCCTGCTGCGGGCCTTAGTTGAGCCCCAGTTTCCTCCTCTGTGCAGTTAGAGTGCACATCGTTACTGCCTCACCGAACCTCACTGTGGCTTGATGGAGAGGCCCAGGAGAGCCCGTACTGCTGTGACAAGCTCTAGCCTTGGCACGTTGAGGTCATCTCAGGGGCCTACTTGAGATTCCCAAACCATGATGGCAAAACTGATTCATATGCTGAGTCGGAATGAGATCTGTGCTGGCCTCTGCCATGTGCATCGTCCCGTTTCTGCTCCATCTGCTCCCCTGTGCAGTCCCAACTGCCAGCCACTTCACAGCAGCCTGGTGAGGGGCTGGGGAGTTCCCCAACCTGAGACTGAAAGAGCGTTTCTGCACCCAGTCCCCAGGAAAGTCCATGTGATTTCTGTCCTGAGACCCCCTGACCCTTTGCAGGGGAGAGAAGTCTGCTAGACAGAGAAAATGGGGGCAAGGGGGCTTGGAAGAGCTCACTATGTGAGGTACCCAGTCCTCTGAGAAGAGGTCTCCCCGTAGGGCTTCTGCACCCACACCCAGCCAGGGTCATTGCAGTAATTGCAGAGGACCCAGGAGCATTGCCACCCCTTGGGTTTCCAGATGTCAGGGTAACACTCTCCCTTTCCATTTCTGTTTCCTCAGGTTTGTCTCCAAAAAAGTATTTTATCGCTTGACAGTTGACCGGCCTGTGATCTACGATGGAAGCGATTTCCTGTAGCTTCAAGCACCTGGATTTAAGTAGCTTTGCTTCATCCACAGGAAACACTACTCTTCCTCACCTGACACACAAAGCACTAAAAAAAAGAAAAGCAGCTGCTCCAAAGCTCCTCCACCCTGCGGCTCTGGAAGAGAGGCCCCTGGGCTGCTCCTCAGAAGCCGCGTTGCTCAGGAGCACTGTGTTCTGAACGCTACGCACTAGTCACTCTTAGCCTGTGGATTTTCAGGTTCAAGCAGCCTTTACGTTGATTAGAGACCTAGCTGTCCTCACACCCAAAGGACACTCTGCCAAGGTTTAAAAACTCAGGAGACCATCAGCCTCTCCTGGGAGCACTGTTGGTTACAGGCCTCCTGTGGAAAGTTTCACAGGCCAGAGGTGATCCCGACTTCTGCCTGTGGAAAGATGCCCTGCTCTGCTCCGCCCAGGTGACTGGGAGCCGGGTGCCCTGGGCGCACCCTGTGAGTCCTCAGTCTGTGAGTACCTCGGGTACCCCCAGGGAAAAGAGACCACAGGGCTGTCATGTGAGGGTGCCAGGGCCCCCCGAGATCCCAGCCAGCCTTCTCCTCCTGTCGTGCTCCTGTACCTTACTGCCCCAGTAAGGTCAGGGTTGCTCCACAGTTCAGCAATTTTGGAGGAGCCTGTAACCTGCACTTTCCTTTTGGCCCTCTGTCTGGGTGACTCCATCAGCAGGCAAAGCCCTACATTCAGCCAGGCCTCTCCATAGCTCAAAGCATCACCCTAAGTATCAGAATTGAAGATAATCCAGGAAACAAACCCACCATAGTGTGGGCCTGCAGTGGCTCTGTGTATGCTGCCACTAAAGCCCAAATGCTGGCCGACGTCAATGCCATGACCAAAAAGCAGAATTGTGCGCTGGCTGTAGGCTCCCTCCTCAGCTGATGGCCTGTCCCCTATATAAACAGGAGCTCCTGCTTCACCTGCAGGCGTATGTTTACTAATGATCACAGCCAGATTAGAACCACTGTCAACAACTGGGGCCTTCTTAACAAAAGTCTTTGGTAACTTAAGTACCAAAGTAACAGGGTAAACAGAGGCATACAAAGTAAACAGGGGCATAATTGATTCTTGGTCCCCACGGTTCACCTGCCAGATTCCTCAGCACCTTATTTGCCTACTTCCTGCTGCTCAGCCTGACACCCAGGAGACATCTCCACTTGAGGCAGATGGATCCTGTCTCCTTTTCCTGGACAAGAATTAAATAACGTGTTCTCCGTAGCCCTTTTCTTCCACCACAGAGAGCTCACTCTTGATGGCCTCTTTGTCCCTTGTTAACAGAGGCCAGAGTGTCTGACAAAATGGCCCACTTTGGCCAGGGAGGAGGGAAAACACTGGCCAGGTTGTCTGAGGATCTGAATGCTGGGCCCCGCCTCTCTTCCAGCTAGCCCGGGGGGCCCCATTCAAGTCACACCACCTCTCAGAGCCTCACTGTCATTCATAACCCTGGTCTGACAGGCTTTGAGGGCTTGAGAATGCGTCAAGGACTCCAAGCCAAGTTCAGCACAGACCCCAACCTCACCATGCACCAGCAGCCACAGCCTCACCACCAGCAAAGAGGACTCTTGTGGGGCCACGAGTAAGAGGAGTTACTTCTGAAATGGACTCAGACCTTTAATTTAGACAGCAGAGTTGGGCACTTCCAGTCCATCTGAGAGAGGCATGGGAAACAGTGAACAGAACCTTTCAACGAGGTTAGCCTCGAGGAAAGGTGAACATCCTGGGTTCTGTGTGCTTGGAGCAGCCTCCTCTGGCAGAAAGCCATCGGGTGCTCTGTTGTCTCCCACTGCCAAGGGCCTGACTGGGCTCAGCACTGGGACAGAAGATGGCCAGGCTCTCCAGAGCCTCTCCCGAACCTTGTGTTTGTCCTCACAGGCATGCCACATGGCCTGAGATGATTCAAGAGCAAATTATCCTACATTTTAATCCATCCACCTTCTTACAAAGGATAATTGGAAGTCAGCTTGTTCACCATAAGAAAGAAACTAACAAAAGAAAACCCAGAGCTGTCTACAATCTTATTTTGAGTGCTGAACTTTCCCAGAATGCCTTGGAGACTCTGGCCAAGCTGATGGCCTTCTGCCAGTGTCATCGCCACCTTTTGCAGCAAGAACCACCATTCACTGAGTTAGTGGTTGGGGCCTGTGAAGGACCTGGCACTTTCCAGCTGAGATCCATTCTGAATGTCATCACAGCAGGGGATCAATTGCAGCTTGAAAAACAACCTGGCTCTAGTGTGCGCCCCCTTCAAAGATGACTGCCCTTGTACAAAAAAGGCCTTTGCTGTATTCAGAGGACTGCCCAGTGCCCCAGTGGTCACTTCCTAACTCTTTGGTTTCATTAGCATATTTATTTTTTGTGCTGGATGGATATTTGTACTTCATTAGTTTGCCGTTCAAGCTCAAGTTTGCTATGCACTATGCAGCTAGAGAACATCTTAGCCTACTTAAAGTGTGGCTTTTATAAATAGCTTTATTCTTACTTTAAACAGGTTCCCAACTTTACTGAGGTTTGGGGGCTGGTATGACAGCCCCCAAAGGCAGATGACAAGTGAAGAAACCACCTGCTGAAGACGGTAGTGCAAGCGAGACTGAATTACTCTAGAATCTGCCAAGAGGGAAACATCCTTGGGATCCCAGATCACTGTTTTTTTTAAAAAAGGACAGCCCTCTTGACAGCCTAGCTCTCTGAATAACCAGTGACACTAGTGCCACTGAAGCCACTAATCAACTTCACTTGAGAAACACATCAACCTCTGTCAGACACTCTCATCCACAAACAAGGAAGCATGTTTGGGATAGAGTGTTGTCCTCCACGTCTGAGTGGACGTCGGAGAACTTCTGACTTGAGCACACTCGACTCCAGGGAGACTGGACCAAGAGCAGGCAAAGAAATTCCCAAGCAGGAATCTGGAACTGACAAACCCCACAGGGTTTGGAAAGTAGAAGTGAAAAGCCACATAATATAACTAGAAAATAAAGGAGATGGCGTTTCTGAAATTTTTCAATTGTCACCCAAGGTGGTGAAGCCATTCCAGGCCCAAATGAAAGGAAATCGCCATTTGGGGATGAAATCAGAGTCTGTGTTTTATGATATGGTTAGATGTTTGCTGATGTAATTTTATAGGAGTTTCATTTTTAAAATAACCTTAGTAATTCTACGTATGAGAATTATTGAGGCCAAGAAGCTGTCCTTGGCTCAGAGGTATTGATAAGCCTTTTGTGATGCTTAGAACCAAGGATTGTCATAGTCACAGAGACCATTGAGACAGCCATCCACGTTTACAAAGCACTTAACCAGAAAAACACTTCTTAGAGGAACCTTGGGTAAATTTTTCTCATTTCATTGCAGTTCTTCCAAGGAAACAGGGAAGACTGAGTCAATAATTCCCTTTTCCTCTTAAGAACTTTTTAAAAATAATAAAGTATATATTTAAATTTCAGGAGACATCTCTGATAGAAAGGCTTCTTAGAACCTTATGACATGTTACCCAGATACACTCTGCCTCTGTGGTACCTGCAGACATTACCTAAGCCTCAGTTGGAAGGCTTAAAAAATGTAATTGCACTTTAATTGACTAATCTCCAATTCACGTGGCCTTATGGGATGGTGGGTATGGGAACCCATTTCATTCTTACCAGCCAAAGAATTACCCAGAAGCACATCAAATACCAACACCCCAGCTGCACAGTGGGGGTGGGAAACTTTTGTATCCTAAAACATATTCCTTTATAGTGTCTGCTATGCCATTTGGAAATATTTTATTTTTTAACCTCAGGATTTAAATAAACACTATGACATTTAGAGTAGCTATGTCTTTCGTTCCTTTCAAAAGGGTAAGTCGTAAGACGTGATGAAGTTACTCAGACCTGAGTCGGAGTTGAGCTGCTCTCTTGGGAAATAGAATGTCTTCTACAGTGGCTTTTCAAAAGGGCTTGAGCCAGCAGATATCCTGAAAAGTTGCTATGTGGCCTGGCATCTGGGTACTCCCTGGTCTACTGTGAGGGTGGTGTTTAGACCTGCCTGAGCCAGTGCATCCTTCCAACCCAGCCCCCTCTGCCAGGTGAGCATCTGCCCTCAGCTCATATGTCCCCAGCTCTCCTGCGGTACCCACAGAGCTCTCTGAGCAAAGAGCAAACCTGAAACCACAATTAGTCAATTTGTGGTACTGGCAGCTAGCAGAGGAAGGAGTCAGTGCTCCCACCACAACTTAACACTGTTCTGCCAGGTCAGCAAAGGCCTGAACACAGGCCAGCGGGGCATGTCCTGATCCCGACTGGGCTTGTCAGATCGAGCTCGGGTTGTGCAGTCCACCCACATTCACCTCACCTCACCAGATGTGGGGGTGACCAGGGGCTCAAGGAACACCTCCCAGCACCTCCCTTCCTCCTCCTGCCCCCAGGTTTTCTCCTGGCCTCTTCTTTAATCATGGGAGGAAGTCACACTTTCTACAACTGTGTTTGGCTCTCGAGGGCAGGGGACTGTCCCATGCATCTTCATCTCCCTCCCCTCCCCCACCCCTACCATAGCACCAAGCAACGTGCCAGACACAGGAGGGCTTAAAAAATACTGAATCAGTGAAGACTCTGGTTAGTCCCAATGCCTTCGGTCAGCTAAAAGGTCGTTACAGTCCCATTGGCCAACCAACTCTGCCAGCAACAGAAGCTCCTGAAACTTACGTGGCAGAGAAGAGCACAGGGCAGGCCTGTGGGAGGAGATTTGGGGAAAATGGACATGAGCTGGTCACTTAGTTCTACCCCCCTGTACCTCTTATATTAAAGATGCCCTCAAATCAAGCCTCTACCTGTCTAATGACTGGATTGAAGTAATGGGAGGTTGGTTTATTCAAGTTTCCCAAACAGCACAGCAGAAGGATTTCTTTGTTAACCCACAGTCCCTCCTGAGACTTGGTGGCCACATGGGCTGGGAGCCAGAACGAGAACTGACTGGGACACACATGGATGTGTGTGCTGCATCTGGGGCTGGGATCAGGATCTGGGGCCTTCACGTCAAAGTTCCCCATCCACTTCACCCCACCCTGCTAAAACCTTGAGTAACCCAGATGACCAAAGTCTCTGTTCGAGAATTTCCAAGCCCCACATTTGATTCCAGGGTGTGTGGACTCCATGGCATGTAGGGGTGCCCGCCTCTCCCTGCCACATCTGGTGGTGGCACTGAGGATGTATAGAGTCCCCAGGTGACTCAGAAGGGCACACACCCCAAGGTCAGCCCTTTCAGTTTGAGGATGCGTGGGAAAACTCTCCTCTCGTCACCCACACACATCTGAAAAGCAAATAGATGGTGAAACCTGCCTCCGCAGATGAAAAAATGGGCTTTTTATAGGCAGCAGGGGAAAGCATAGCTGTTGTGAAAGACATTCAGAGTGGGCCAGGGTTGAGAGAAAGGTCAGCCTTTTACTTTTCCCACACCCGCTGGCTTCTGAAAAAGGATGACAAAGCCGAGAAGACGCATGGTCACCGACCTCTGGTCTTTGATGTGTATCAGCCTTCTCCCTCCCCATCCTCCAAGCCGTGTGGGAGGATGGAGACTGTGGTTTCCTCACACCTTCTGCCATGTGCGCACTGAGGTTATCTCAGCGAAGCCCAGAATGAATGAAGTCTTCTTACTAAAATATGACCGAAGGGAGACAGGCCTCGCCAAACCCAAGGTGGGTGGTGCACTTACCAAAAGGAAGGCCTCGTTTCCACAGCAGGTCCGGCTTCAGGCCTGTGGGCCCATCGAGCTACCACAGAGAAGGAGATTTCAGGAGGGCCTCCCCAGCTTCTGCCCCCCAGGCAGACTCAGAAGAGCAGGAAACCGTCCCCCAGAGGCCTGAACCTCCATCCTGCAGGTCAGTGGGCAGGCGCTGTCTTCTCCCTGGCATGAGAAAGGAAAGATGGGAGGGGTGGGGAAGGGGATGTTCTGTGGAGGGTAAAGAAGTGATGAAAAATGGGGGATGCACCCGAAGTGCCTTCCCCAGAGGCCACAGGGGGCAGACGCCAACTTTCTCATTAGAAGAAGGGAGCAGTGGGGACATGGCAGCGGTGTGGCCAGAGCCAACCCCCACATCAGGAGGAGGAGCACTGCAATGTGAACAAGTGACTGCAGACGGACAGGCAGTACAGCCGTTCCCCTGTCTTTGAAGATGGCTTTGAGGCCCTGCTTGCTTTCACAGAGAGGCAGTGGGGCGGGGGGACCGTGGCCTCAGTCCTTTCAGGAGACCTTTGCACAAGAGACAGCGTCCATGTATGGAATCAAAGGGCATTGAAAAGCCAGCTCTTCCCCATCAGCAGGGACCCCTCAGAACTGCTGGGTCCCTCAGAAAGAAGACCATACCTTCCTGCCCTGGAGGTGAGCCTGGGGAAGAGGGACAGGGAACCGGTCCTGGGTCAGGCCTCCAACCTCTGGTTATCAAAGGTTCAGGTATCAAGCCATCAGGGAAAGCATCAGGCTCATCCAGGGCTCAGTTTGCTCCAGGGTCAACTGTTCATATATTAGTTTTCAGTAACTAGAAAGCAAGTAGCAGTTTCTTAGAAGAGCGTTCTCATACTTTGGTTGCCTGTGACCTACTAAAACGGAGATTCACCGGCACTGCCCATGTCAACTCTGGCTCGTCAGGTCTGATCCGTTCATAAGTCTTCCACGTGATGCTGGTGGAGGTGGTACGCAGACCCCGCAAGAGGGTCCTTGGAGAGCAGTGCTGCCTCACCCACCACTGTGAACAAGGCTAAAATGAACTAATTGATCTGTCTGTAATTTAACTTTACCGGTGGCACTTGAATCCTGGAACCAGGTCTTCCTCCTCAATCCACTGGCCCGAACACTGGGATGCGATGATAAAAATTTCATTCTCAGAGAGGAGGATGTTTCCAAATGAATTCCCTGGCATGAAACTATTCTACCGTTAAAAATCTTTTTATGACAAGTTTATTTATTTATTTTATTATTATTTATCATTATACAATATAATTTATTTTTGTGGCCCTTTACAATGACCATTTTTTAAATGGCTTATCCTTTTAATGAAGGAGCCTATCGCTAACTGGCAGACCATCTGTAAACAGAAAAACACTCCCTTCCCCAAATCCAAAGTAGTTCCATATGTGTCCAAATTTTAAGATTAGAGAAAGAAATATGAGTTTGGTACTGATGGGTATGGGTTGGGGATGTCAGTTTAAACAGGGGTTCCTAAGCCGGTTCATACACAGAATTCAGAAAGTCTGTGAACTTGGATAAGGGAAAATATGAGATCTTTCCCCTAACCTCTAACTAAAATTTAGGGCTTCCTTCAGTTATGAATACAGACAACATGCCACACTAGTATGTAAACCTGTGACTTTGTTACCAGTGGAAATGACAGATATTTTCATATTATATGACAGTTGTTGCAGATTCTCAAAATATTATATATGTGCATTTCCACTCTGAAATGAAGGTTATTAATCTGCTGATAGATATAAAGCATTAATAAAAAGTTATATGTATTAATAGTTCATACATTTATTTTACTATTTGGAAAATTGTATTTCAATATAATTGGTTCCTTTTGTAATCCTATATATTTTATTGTATGCATTTTAAAACATTCTAAGGAATAGGCTTTGTCAGCTTGCCAAAGGGATGTATCAGTGAAAAAAAAACTTAAAGATCTTTGAGTTCTGGCAGATCTTCACGACAAAGAAGATAAGAGAAAGATCAGCTTATTGCAGCACTGGTTTATTAATAATAACAAAATAGTGTATAGAGTTTGATAGGCTTTTGCCGTAAGTCAACCAGCTTTTACAGATGGGGAAACCAAGACTCGGGGCATGTTACGGCTACTCACCTTGCTGAGACAGCTGTAAGAGTGGTTTTCTCTAAACCACTCTCATTGTACATGGATATAGATTATCTGATGATTTTTTAAGACTTTTTTATAAAGCAGGATTTGCTTTGGCGGCTCTTGATCTTCAGACCCTTTCTACATACGATCATCCAGTTATGTATTGTCAGAATAACGCTGCATTATTCTGCATTATTTGAGGTTAGCCACAGAACTATTGGCTTCAGTCATGAAGCATTTATCTAGCTCGTGGATAAGCGGGTTGACTGGGGGGTTCTTCTCTCTCAGTCATGCTGGGGTCATGCATGTGTCTGCCCTTGGTCAGGTGTATCCTCTGGGCTGTGCTCTCTCACACGTCTGCGTCTTGGCTGATCTTGACTGGGCTCACTCCTGCATCCGTGATTGGTTGGTTGGTCAAATGTGGGCTGGCTATTCTAGAATCGTGTATTAGTCTGTTTCTGTTGCTCATAATACCTGAAACTGGGTAATTTGTAGAGAAACAATATTTATTGCTTACAGTTGCAGAGGCTGGGAAGTCCAAAGTCCAGGGAACACATCTGGTGAGAGACTTGTTGGTGGGTAGTGACTCTTCACAGCAAAGCAGGGTGTCACATGGCAGATGGGGGAAACACAGAGAAAGAGCTTCTCACACACTCTCTTTTTAAAGCCATGAGAGCCATGCCCATGACCACCATTAAACTATCAACTTATTAATCCATTCACTAGGGCATGGTCTTCACCATCTAATCACCTCTTCAAGGCCCCACCTCTCAATTACTGTAGTAGGATTTCCCACACTCTTAACACTGTCACAGTGGGGGTAAGTTTTGGGGGGACACTCAATCCACAGCAGATGGCCTTGACCAAACAACCTGGCTCTGCTCAACTTGTTCAAATGCCCACTGGGCAGCTTTCCAAAAGAGTAAGGATAAATGCACAAGCTTCTTGTTGCCCAGTCTCGGAAATGGCACATCACTTCAACCATGTTCTGTTGCCAAACCAAGTCCCAGCCCAGCCCAGATTCAAGGTGTGGGAAAAGGGACTCCTCTGGAAGCAACTGCAAGGTCACTTTGTAAAGGGTACAGGGACAGTGGGAAGTGGAGAATTAGGACCATTTTTGCAATTACTCTACCAAAGAGTCAGACAATCTTCCAGTCTTGCCCGTGCTTCCACCTCAGTTCTCATCCTCCTTCGGGAAAACACTTGCCTTCTCCTCCAGATACACGCATGTGTGCACACAAAGGTACACACAGCGCTCTTCATTGCCACAGGGTCTGTGACAACAAAACAACAGGAAAGAATTTGCTACAAGGGGGATGGACTGAAGAAGTCTATAACCGCACACCAGCAGACTATGCAATGGAATGCTTCTCATACACATGTGACATTTCTGCACAAAGACACTAGAAACAACAGTGGCTGCCTCTGAAAATGAGGCTTGGGGATTTGTCAGAGCTTTGGAGATGGTGACAGGGGTAGGATATTTTTACTGTTCTCTTTATACCATATCTTCTATATTATTTTAATTATTTTTATTAGATGCCAGTTTAACTTTTTTAAAGTTTGAAAACTAATTTCTAAAAAGAAAGTCACATCAATTTATGGCTATCAAATTTATGGCCCCAAATTTTTCTGACATGCTTCCCATAAGAGGTGGCATCTATGGCCCCTCCCCTTGACTCTGGGCTGGCCTGTGCCCACTCTGACCAGGGGAGAAGAGCAGGAGTGATACTATGTGCCACATTATAAGATGACATCAACCTACCCCTGGTTCTCTTGGGACCCTTGCCGGGGGAAGCCAGCTGCCGTGTACGACATCTGAGTTCCGTAAGGCCTCCACTGAAGAGGCATGTGCCAGCGGTGCAGCCGCATCACCCGACCCTCCCAGTTAGGCCTTCCGGTGGCCACAGCCCCAGCCAGCATCTGACTGCGGCCACACGGAGACCCCAGCTAGGTACACCCAGCTCAGCCCTTTCCAAATTGCTGTCCCACAAAACGGCGAGCAAAGTGAAATGGCTGTCCTCTGACACCACGAAGCTCTGCGGCAGCAGGAACTGGGCGCAGCTGAACTGAGAACATACACTCTTAGAGCCACTTCTTTCATTTCTTTTGAGTGAGCCAAAAACAGAAGCTCATCTCAAAACTTTTTTGTTTTATTGGATTATTTCTTACACTTTTATCATAATGAACCTGACGCAAGCTTTGCCTGCACGTTCTCTTTCCACACCCTGTATTCTCACCTGTTTGCTCCTCAGCCAGCCACAGTCTGCCTTGATACTGCCTGGGAGGCAGCTCCTAGCAGGGACCCCAGCAGACTCCATGCCCTCCTGATCTCTGCACTGCCACGTGCCTGATGACCATTTTCTTGCGAATGACCCCTGATTTGCATCCCCAGCCAGCACTTTTCTCTGAGACCCACCCTGGCATAGAGAGCTGGGTGACATCTCCACTTCTAGAGTAACAGAGAACTCTTGATCTCCACCCCTCAGGCCTGTTCTCTACTGATCCTCCCCTGCCAGGGACAGCACCACCAGCCGCCCAGGCATCCAAGCTCAAAACCCAGGCATACTCGATTCCTCACTTGCTGTCAACCCTCACCTTCACCTGTTCCTTTTACCCCCAGAATAAGTCTCAAAGGCATCCGTCTCTCTCCACCACTCCTGCCTCTGTCACCCTAACCCTGGCTAAAGCCATCTCTTTCCAGAACATCCACAACAGCTCCCTGCTTCTACCCTTGTGCCCGCCCCCCATCCGCCAACCCTTCCTCACCCCGGGGGTTTAGAGAGCTTTGGAACATGAACTGGATCATGCCACTTCTCCACTTAAACATCTCCCTAAAGTGGAATAAAATCTAAACTCATCATCCGAGCCTAAGCAGATCCCTACCATCCTCTTTAATCTGACTTTCTCTCACTCATAACCCTCCAGTGGCCAGTGGGTCTTCTTTCAGCCGCTTAACTCGGCTGATCGCCTCCTGCCCGAGACACCCTTGGGAATCAGAGGTGACGGTCCCACCCTGTCTCAGTCAATGTGAGGTCTCTGCTGGTCTTTAGAGACCATCCGGTTTCCAAAAGTTGAACAAGAGAAACCCTGGAGCTCGCCCTGGCCTTTGTCAGCCTCTGCAGGGCATTCTGATTTTTTAAGACTTTTTTATAAAGCAGGATTTGCTTTGGCGGCTCTTGATCTTCAGACCCTTTCTACATACGATCATCCAGTTATGTATTGTCAGAATAACGCTGCATTATTCTGCATTATTTGAGGTTGTGAGCCCCGCTGAGAAAGTGCCGCCCACACTGTGAGGCCTGTCAGTCTGCTGATTGGTCCCCGGCCGGCTCTGCTGCTCCCTGGGCTCACGTTTCCATCCAGTCTCCATTTTTTGTTTTGATTTTTTTTTAATTTTGATTTGGGGATTTACAAAGATAAGAGCATGAGTTTTGAGGGAAGTTATATGATATCACGGATTTACTTTCAAATACTCCAGCAAAGATTAAAGAGAAGGAGGGAAGGAAAAAAGGAAAGCAGGAAGGGAGACAGATAAAACAAAGAAAGAAAAAGTGGACAGTACAGGAGAAACGAGAAAGGACAGAAGGTCGCTCGTTGCTGAAGCTCGGGGATGGGTACGTGGAGGTTCACTAAGCTATTCTCTCTACTTTTCTGTATGTTTTTTAATCTCCATAATTAAAAAGTTTAAAATGAAAAGAAGACCTGAACCCATTGCTGGTGTGGACACTTTGCTGAACACTTAACTGAGCAATGTCCCATGGGCACAAGCGGGGCAGGGCTGCACAGGCCGCCGTCCTCCCAGCACACCCCGTTTCCCCTCTTTCCTGTAGGCACTTCCTGCTCCTCCTTCAGCTCTCAGCTCAAATGCCACTTCCTCAGGAAAGCCTTCCTGGCTTTCCCTCCCCAGAGTAGATGAGAGCCCCCGCTACACACTCTCTACTATCCTGTACTTACAGCCATCAACTTGTTCCTGTGACAGTGTGATTAGCATCCGTCACCCATGTGGACTATGAGCTTTTCAAGCACTGGGTCTGCTATCGCTCACCATCACCTCACCCGTGCCTGGCATGTAGTAAATGCTCAATAAACTTTTGTTGAATGAGGATAATCACAGCAACGTCTAGAATGCTGGGCCTACCTGCAGTCCCCGCAGCAGGGTGATCTCGGGGTAGGCAGACTTCTGACGCGGCAGCTCAGGGCTCCAGAGCAAGTCTCCTATGACACGGGAAGTGGAAGCTGCCGGTCTCTTCAGGCCTGCACCCAGAAGCTGGCACAGCATCCCTTGCACCAAATCTCACTGGCCAAGCAAACACAGAGTCCACCCAGATTCAAGAAGAGGGGACACAAACCCCATGTTTTGATGGGAGGAGCATCAAAGAATCTGTGGCCATCCTTAATCCACCAGCAAGACTCACTGTCTGCAGTTGTTCCCAGTTCAGTCCTTGTCTTTCCTGCCCACCTCTCCAGATCTCCAAAATTTTTCTATTGCTATAGCTCTTTCTGGCCTCACTTACTATCATACACATCATGCAAATGCTAGGGACACCACTCTCAACCTGGGTGCTGTACCTGCTGCTGGGTAGACAAAAGCAAGCAAAACATACGCAGTCCGTGACCTTGTGTTGCTGAGGGCCCAAACATGGGAATCAGATGTTCAATAAACAGGTAATTACTAATTGAAATGAGTGCTGTGAAGGGAAGGGACAAGCGGCGTGCTGCACAGGAAGGTAACGGGACATTCACTGGGACTCCCAGCCTGTCCTAAGCACTTCTCTTTGCAGCTCTGGTCTTTGCCATGTCTCCCATCACACCTGCACAGTAAGCCACATCAGCAATGGCCGTAGTACTTTTTCTTAGGGAGAAGTAACACTGAAGCCAGCTCTTGACTGAGGGGTGGCTTACACTGTCCAGAAATTTCCAGATGATACAATTCAGATGTGCATAGAAATGAAGTGTTCAAGGTACAAAAAGTGAAGTCTGCGGAAAAATGATGCGGCAGTCTCAAGCAGAGACAGGCTCCTAGAGCAGCCACCTGGCCACAGAGCCTGGCCTGGGTGAAGACAGCTGGTGGATACTGTATCTGTGCAGGTGGTCAGCAGGCAGGGAAATCATCAGGCCTGAAGGTGGATGGTACCAGAAGGAAGTGCCAGCCTCTGGGAAGGGAGGAGGCTGGTGAGAGCTCCTCGGATCTGAGGCTGGGGTCTGGCGAAAGCCCCCAGCAGCCCAGGTGGGCTGAAGCCTGGAGGCTAAGCCTGGCACAAAGCCCCAGGAGGAGAGCCAAGGTGGAAGCCAGCCTTGCAGACCAGGCCAGCACGGGTGGGGCGGGAGGGGCCTACCAAGAACAGGTCAGCATGTCCCTTCGGATCTGACCAACTACAGAGGAGATCTGGGGCCACACAGCGACAGCAATGGGTGGTACCTGGACCCCACAACCAGGGATCTGACTTAAAGCAGTGTCCTGTGTGGGCCAAGGAAAGTTACTGATGGGTTCTGTGTGTGTAAGAGGGAAGCTAGGGAAGGTAGAGGCAGGGGACAGGGTGGGGCGAGGAGGAAATCCAGCACCGGGAATTCTGCAGTCTAGAGTCTGCCTGGGCTTGGGTATAGTGTCCCGGACCTGCGCGCACACACGCACACATATCCCTCTAGTAGCATCTGTGGCTCCTTCGTGAGGGAATTGAGGCTCCATATCAATATGTGTCTGGGGAGGAGCCTGGGACAGGGAGCGGGTAGGAACCTTCTCACTTCGCTGGTGGGCAGAATCTGCTGTGGAGCTCGCTGCCAGCTGGCCGAGGCTTTGCTGTGATATGTGAGGGGTGCTGGCCACACTCGTGCCTGTCCGTCCTTTCAGCCCCTGGTCCTCGGCACAAAGTCTGGTTTGGCCAATGTTGGTCATCCCCCCAAAGCAAGAGTTGGTTTGTCTGACCACATCAAGCAAGGTGGGACAGCATCATGGGCAAAGCCAATGCTTGAGCGCCAGACACCCCCAGTGTCGTGTCCTAGCCTTGCCAGGTACTGACTGTGCGACCTTGGGCGAGTTACTTAGCATCTCTGGGGCTCAGTGCCTTCATCTGTAATCAGGGTGAGTGAACATGGGTAGATGATGCCAAAAGTCCCTGACGGGAGATGGTGTCTGTCTTGTTCACCACACAGCCCCTGGCATGCAGTCGGTGCCCAAGCCTATCTGCTGACTGGCTGGATCGCCACGAGGCAGGACCCCTGTTCTGAGCCTCTTCAGAGTTGTTCTGTGACAGATGCCCACCTGCGCATCTCCTGGGTTCCCACCAGGCCTTCTGTGGGCTTCTGGAGTTGGCAGCCCCTGATGAGAAGATTGCTGCGGGCTGACTTCCCCAGAAACAGATGCTGAGATGGAGTTGGGTGCAAGGTGTTTATTAGGAATCAGCACACATGAAGGGAAGCGGAAGGAAGCAGGATCATGCAGAGGGAAAACTCAAACTGCAATGAAGGCCCAGCAAAGCCTGGGCCAGCTGGCAGGGAGCTCCACAGCGGGTTTTGCCCACCAGAGAGCTCCCGTCAGGCTCTATTTCCCTGCCTCACAGGCTCCAGAAGCTGGTGGCCCTGGGAGACCTGGGTTTGGGAGGCAGCGGAGGCAGACCCTGAAGGAACTGGCAGCTGGAGGTCTGTGCTGATCGTACTCCCTGCAAGTTCTCTCTTGGTGCATCTCCATTTGACCACAGAGATTATTTACTTAACTTGTGCTACCAAAATTGAGTGTGTACAAATAAGTGTGTCTACAACAGAGAGAAACTCATCAAGAGTCACTTGCTGGAGAGACACACTCACACATCTTTTTTAGACTTTGATAACATAAAAGTCATAGAAAGACATGGAATGGGTCATTAGCTACCTGGGTTGTCTGTACCAATAATGTAGAAATAACTAGAGGAACTTCTCACTGTCCTAAGAGGATGCTGGAAGGAGATCTCAGCTGTAAAAGCAGGAGCATATAGGACAGGGGAGAGAGACACTGTATTGCAGAAGCACCACAGTGTCATGGTTGTGACAGAAATTCTAAAGCCATGGTGTTTATTAACCTCATATAATAAATCATCATTGAGTGGGGAGAAAGATTTCTTTTGAGCGTCTAAAATGTGTAAGGTACAGGTGCTAGAGGCCATGTTTATTTCTCCTTTTTCGAAGTCATTTAGAGCCCCTTGACCAGACCTCACTTTGAGACAAGCTGACCAGAGAATAGGAGGAGATGAAAATGTGTAAGGTACAGGTGCTAGAGGCCATGTTTATTTCTCCTTTTTCGAAGTCATTTAGAGACCCTTGACCAGACCTCACTTTGAGACAAGCTGACCAGAGAATAGGAGGAGATGAACCATCCCAGTGGAGAGAGGCCAACTCCACTGAGGGACAGAGTTCCTTGTGCACTGGAGCCAGGGTGAGGCTGGGAGATGTTTTCGGCTGTGCTTTGACCTGGACCCCATGGGAAACTTTAATTCTTGTGAGGCCAACTGAGAATTGGAAAACCAAGCAAACCCACTCAAAGATTACAAACACAAAAGAACCATTTGGAAGCATGAGTCAGCCTTTTATTCACTGAAGTAGAAAGCCCGTGCAGGTGTCCAAACGTGTCAGTCATTTAGTGCTGCATGGCAGCCTTGGCTTTGTACTTAAGTCCACACCATTACAGAAGCACTACCCATAACCACCATACCGCAGTGACGATGGCCTCCAACAGGGAAGGTTGACGAGACCAGAAGGGAAGGAGCACTGTGGGCTGGCTCCATCCTTGCTCAGGACTGTTTGTAACAACTGCTATGGGCAAGTGGAAGAAATTATAACCGCTCACCTCTCCCACAGGCGTTGTGGCAGGAAGCAATCTGAGCAACTCACGGGTCATGGGAAAGCTGGAGAAAGCACTGGTGTCCAGTCCTGGTCTGGCCAACCCCTTCCTTGACCACCAGTTCCCCTGGGGCTGCCTGTAGATAGCAGGACAGCACTGCTACCCAAGGATGTAATGCCCCACTGCTCAAGATTGGCAATCTTTATTTTTTAGAAGCTTTCTGGCAGCTGAATTCTGATACATGAAGTACTTATTTGAGAAGTGGTTAATTTTAAATGTTAATAAATTTATTAATTCAATATATTGTGCCTACTGCACACAAGGCATTTGTATGTGGTGGGGAGGGGGGTGTTAACACATGTACCAGAACAGGTGCACACACAAAGCCACTTGTCCAAGAGCTCACCCAGACAGGCTCTGTAGTTGCTCTGGCGAGGCTGCCATGTGAGACTTGTCCTGGGAACTGTCTGCAAACCAGTTTATAAGCCAAAGGAGGACCCCATCCTCTGATTCTCATCCAAGGGGTGTCACCTCATAGAGCATTCCATACCATCCTCAAGATCTGGGTCCACGTGGCTCTAGGCTTTTCCACATTGCTGCAGTGTAAATGTCTTGAGGGAAAAGACTATTGTATTCCCCGTTACAACTTCAGTGAATACCACAGTACCTGGTTCAGGGTATATATACACAAACGTTTGCTCAGTGAATGAGTGAATGCATATTCTGTAAGTCTGATAGTCCCGAAAGATCAAACCAAGCCGACTGCTTCAAAGTCACATCCCCAACTAGTATATGCACGTTGTGATGTATTGATTTAAAAATTACTTTAACTTTTAAAAAATTTTTATTAAAAAAGCCAATGTCTTTTTAGTAATGAAAACATGTCATATTTCATTACGTTTCCTATTTTTTCTAATTTACAGAGTTCCAGTAAAATTTAATTATATATTAAATTCCTCCTTTACCCTTATTTCAAAAAGTATTCA
>NW_007727943.1:204493-205737 GCF_000696425.1 Galeopterus variegatus | reverse complement strand
TGAGTGAATGCATATTCTGTAAGTCTGATAGTCCCGAAAGATCAAACCAAGCCGACTGCTTCAAAGTCACATCCCCAACTAGTATATGCACGTTGTGATGTATTGATTTAAAAATTACTTTAACTTTTAAAAAATTTTTATTAAAAAAGCCAATGTCTTTTTAGTAATGAAAACATGTCATATTTCATTACGTTTCCTATTTTTTCTAATTTACAGAGTTCCAGTAAAATTTAATTATATATTAAATTCCTCCTTTACCCTTATTTCAAAAAGTATTCACATAGCTTATTTCCTAGAAGCTTTGAGTGGATCACAACTTCCTCATGGATTTTCCCGTGCTGACTCTTCAAACATGTTCTTTTAAGATTAACCTCTTACTGAAATAGAATTTAATTAGAGTCTAAAATTTAAATGTATGCTCTCATTTTTTTATCAGTTCTACATATGCATTTATTTTAAAAGACACTTCAGCAACAAAAGATACTTAAAATTTTAAATGTAATACAACTGCAGCACATCTTTAATCCTCCACTGAGGCTGAGTCCCCCCTGAGAACTGGGATAGTCCAATAGTGACAATTGGGTCCTAGAAGTTCTTGGAACTAGACATGGTCATTGTGCATTGGGGTGTAACGCACAGTCATAGGTCTTGTGGAGTTCCCACATCTCCGTTCGTACAAATCAGAGGGGGTAAGTGGAGTCTCTGGCATTTTTTCCAACCAACACACATTGGCCAAAGTCTTATTTACCTTTAAACTCCCTCTATGTCTCCATCACAGGGTCCCTCAAGTAACTCTAGGCCAAGAGCATAGAGTCAACACAGGCAATCATGGCTCCCTCCCTCCTCCACCCTCAGCACCACTGGGACCCACGTGACAGAATGTCAGAACCACAGTATCGAAGGGACTTAGAATGGAGAAGCCAAACCCAACTGTGTTCTCTCCATCCAACTGCACAAAGGCATTTAGGTGTGGCTCACGCTTCCTGTTTATCCTTCCAAGTTCCTCCAAAGGGCACACATCTGGGTCTGCTCTTGAAAATGATGGTCTTATGATGACTCTGTCCCTAAACTGACCTTGGACAAGTCATCGTCCCCTGGATACGGAAGTGGTGCTTCTTGTCCTGGGCCCCTGTTGAGGTGCTGGTCCCTGTCGATGCTGTCATCACCAGCTGCCCACGCACAGCCGGGCAGCATGTGGATGGGCTCGAGAGGCCTTTGCATCACCCGCTTGCCCTCCCTTCCTG
>NW_007727943.1:200555-203332 GCF_000696425.1 Galeopterus variegatus | reverse complement strand
GTCCAGTACGGGTGCGACACTGAGGGTTGCGATCCGTTGCCGGTCACGAAAAAAAAAAAAGCCAAAAAACAAAAAAGGAAAAAGCACTTTTCCAGTGTGTGAAAAGTTTTCAAGTGTGATAAATTTACCAAATAGTTAAAAGAAAGACACAAAGCAAAAGTGAATTATATTATTTTCAGCCTAATTTCTAAGTTAAAAGCTTTGAAAATGTTGTCATTATAGAGTAAGAAGAGGAGAAGCAGCATGCAAGCAAATAGGCATCCAGCAGCCTCAGAAAGAAGAGGACCAAGAAATCAACCCATTTTGTAGGAGCAGATGGGACTGGCAGCAAGTGCCGTTCAAGGGAGCAAGCCCAGAACAGAGCCAGGGCTGGTACTGCTAATCCAGATCGTTAATCTCCCTGCTCAGGCTGTGAGGGCCACTTCCACGACACCAGTGCACAAGCTGAATCTTTGCCCTGATCCACCCTGTGGCCAGGTGCAGAATCATGGGATTTGCAGAAGGACCCAGTAGTGGGTAGAAGCCAACAGCCTCTGGATGACTTGTCGGTGTGCTCAATTGTCCAGCGGCTCACTGACCATTCCTGCAGATAGTTTCAAAACAGGAACAAGGACCCTCGCTGGCCCAGAACAAACCAAGGAGAACAGAGGGAGATTGGATCCGAATTGTTTGGAGATATTCTAGATCAAGAATCTATAATATCCAGCATGGACATCAGGCCCAAAATGAGGGTGGAAATTTCCCAAAGATGGAAGTTTTCATGAAACCTTCTGCTTTTGTGGACTATGGCAGTGGCCAATGCTTCTGTGTCCCCATTTAGAAGGGATAGCATCAGAACTGAGGCCACAGCAGTTCACAATGCACTGAGAAAATCCAGCACCTCCTCCAGAGATCAGCTGCATCAATGCCTGGGCAAGCGGCAAAGCCAGGGTGGTCTGTAATGCTGTCCGTTAGTTCTCCTTTGAGAGATCCAATCAACAGCCTCCCAGAGTAGCTAGGCATCTGAAAACTCTGGTTTGGCAAATTCTTACTAAAAGTAATAATATTATTAAGATTCATCTCTTTCTGGTTTTTTTCTTTTTCTCATTTCTTTTTTTCTTCTTTGGTTTCTCTTTGGTCCTATCAGTGGGAAAACTGTATCTGTATATCTTGTTACTTCCAAAAAAGACCATCCACCTCAGAGAGAAGATCCTTCAGAGGGAGAATGCTCCTGAGGTTGTCTCCAGCAACACAGATGAGAGCTTCAGGCTTCCCTCTCTCCTCGTAAATGAGACCCACTGGGCCTGGCTGATGCAACCCAAGTTCTTCAGGGTTTTCACAAGATCCCGGCGGAATCGCTCACCCACGAAAACATAGAGAACAGGGTTCAGGCAACTGTGGAAAAAGGCAATGGTTTGAGTGACCTGGAAGCAAATGTCAATGTTGGTGGAAACGGCACAGTTGGAAATGAACATGGTGTAGGCATCTATGGTCTGCACCAACAGAACGCAGTTGTAGGGGAACTGAGACAAGACGAAGACAGTAAGGACGGTGATGGTCACCTTTAGGGCCTTGTGCTTGGAAGACTTCTTGGCTTGGATCAGGGTGTGAATGATGATGGTGTAGCAGCAGGCCATGACGACGCAGGGGAGGAAGAACCCCAGGATGACCTTCAGAGTCAAGACGGCTGACTTCAGTTTGGTACTCTCGTCCCTAGGGTAAACCGTGGTGCAGACGGTAATGCCAGATTCCCTCCTGATTTGGCTGTACAGCATTTCTGGGATGCAGAGTGTGGCTGCTATCACCCAGATGGCAAAGCAAACCACCTTGCTGTACAGAAGCCTTTTCTGCCTCCAGGTCTGTGCTTTCATGGCCTGAGCAATAGCAATGTACCTGTCCACACTGATGCACATGATCAGCAACACACAACTGTAGAAGTTCATCTTGTACAGGCTGTTGACCACTTTGCACATGAAGGTCTGGAATTTCCACTGGTCAGCAGCAGCGATGGCCCAGAAGGGAAGCGTGACAAGAAAGAGAAGGTCAGCAATTGCCAAATTCAAAAGGAACATGTCGGTCATGGTCTTCACTCTTGTGCAGTACCAGTAAACGAGGATGACCAGACTGTTTCCTACGGCACCCATGATGAACACAAGCCAGTACAAGGGTGGGAGGAAATGGCTTGCAAACTGCCTGACGTTGTTTTTCTTACAGAAGAAGTCAGTGAAGTTGAAGTTCATGTAGTCATCCATGGAAGACACAGAATCATAGCCATAGTCATCAGACATATTAGGAATAAGGCTCTGCAAGGGGACACAAGATGGCATTAGGCCAAGGACAATAGTTTGGAGTCCTGTCTGATGGCAGAGGCATGGACCACTTGACCCTTCAAACCCCAAAAGTCTATGATAAGGCAAAAGACATGTGTGTAGGAAGCAGTAATTCTGAAGACATCTGCTTGGGTTGTAGCATATTTATTTATTCAAAAAATGTTTATTGAGCACCTACTGTATGTTGGTTACCATGCTAGGTACTAAAGATATGGTGGTAAATTGGTTAAACAGTGTTCCCCCTCTCCTGGAACCATGTGGATACAGACAAGCAAATAAACATTTATAGTATAGCATTACATGTGCTCTGATAAGTAGGAAAGAGTGCTTTGGGACCGCCACTGGGCACTTGTATCAAATTGTGTGAGCGATTATGATTATACCATCTGTCTTTATTCCACCACCCTCTCAAAAAAAGGTCAAAAGAAGCTTTAAGCTTACCTGGGTCACAGTCCCTCTGAGTTTCCT
>NW_007727943.1:171942-199848 GCF_000696425.1 Galeopterus variegatus | reverse complement strand
CACACTCATGCTAACGTGCACATATGCACATGCTCGTGCTAACATGCACATATATATATATACGTACACGTGCATGTCTAGACACACGTGCACACACACACGCACCTCCCTTACACTTTCTGTGGGTTCCTGGCCCAGAAGCCATCCTAGAACCCCTGCTAGGGAGAGAGGAAATAAGGGCTGGAGATGAGACCCTGAGACGCGAGCCCCAGAGTCAAAGCTGGGGTGGGAGGGAATGAAGGAAGCAGGTTGCAGGATGGAGGCGTGTGTTGTGGGTACAGGTGAGAGTCAGTGCCATACCTGCCTCACTCATTCCAAAGCCTCCACCCACAGATCCTCAAACGCTCTCGCTTCCCACCAGCCCCCCTCCCAGGATCCCATTAGGCCTCCGAAATTCCAGCAGGGACTAGCAGCTCTCACTCCCTTATCCTGAAGGACATTCCCTGCCAAATCTGATCTCTACCTTTACTTCTCCTCGGCAAGTGCAATAGTTCAACTCATCTGGATGCGTTTGAACTAGAAGTGACCTCAAATCCACAGTAGGCTTTTATTTTAAATAGTTAATATTAATAAATACTTAAGGATAAATATTTAGTTTGTGTATTTAAATACTCATATAGAAATAATAAAATATCCTCTACCTTCTATTAGCTTGGTTGTCCCTGGCTATGTACATTATAATTTCCATCCGTTTCTAATAGATTGGGCTAGCATTTCCCAGACTATATTTTGGGTGGAACACTAGTGGTTAAAGAGTTGAGAATCTCTGCATATTATATCATCTTCTTTGAAATTCACAATACTCCTGAGCACATTAAAGGCTCTGAAAAGTCCTGCAGAACTTGTTTCATTTTAATTGCACATTAGCATAGTAAAGGCTCTGTCTGAGAAGTCCTTTAGAAGCTGTTGTATTTTGTTTAACAATGTTTCCTAAACTTCTGTGAACATGGAACCTGTTGTGTGTATTTATGGGGTGCTTATTAGATGTCAGGGCACATTGAGTAGGTCGGTAGACAGTGGGAGGCTGCTGTCTCCTGACTGCTGAAGCTCACACCAGGAATCCGTCTGATTTAAGCCCTGGATGGCAGGAAGCAGCAGGGGACCCCGAGGAGGACCACCCAAGGTAACTTGGACTACACCTGGAAAAATCTGAAATCTAGTCCTGACTCCACCTCTGGTGTGTCACCAAAAGAAAATCCTTTCACAAAAAGAAAGACCCAGCAGGCAGGACTCTGGAGATGGCTCTTCAGGACAGGACAGCTGGAAATGGCCCACTACTGCGAAGAGTGAGGAAAACTCTCTCCATTTTATATACAATGAGTCCCCAGGCCTGATTCATCGAGTCTCAGTTTACATTCAAAGATTTCTCTTCTGGCCTTGGCCATTGTCTGGAAACCCATTCTCTTTCAGAGGACAGACCTCACGGGTGACACATATTTTAGTGAAGCTGCCAGGAGAATTCTGCCAATGCTGGACGTGGGAGCCAGGCATCGTCACGGCCCCACGGGGAATGTCATCTGCAAGAGGTGGGGTTTGAGTGGACTTTGAGCAAAAGGAAGAACTTCTAGGAGAGAAGGAAGAGTGTGAAGAGCACTGAGACCCAAACCTGGGGATCGTGGAAGATTTAAGAGGTCGGGAGGATGACGTTCTGGAGGAACATCAGTAACACCATGCAGAAGAGCAAGTATAGACTGCATCCACATGACGAGTAAGCGTGAAACTTTGCTTTTGAGGAGGTGCTTTTGTTTGTTTGTTTGTTTGGGGGTTTCTTGGTGAAATAGTTTCAATAGACTCTTGCATGTGTCTGACTCCAAGTCTAAGAAGCAAACAGCAAACAGCCTCACAGACAAAGCCCCCGAGGGTCTCGCTGGGTCTCTCAGCCCCTCGCTCCTGCTGCAGCGGCACCGGGTGGCGGAGAGCATCGCGGGTGGGGCTTAAGGACATGTGTGAGGAGGTGGACAGAGAAGGGAGGAAGAGGGAGGCAAGGGGGATAAAGGGCCACACTTGGCAGAGGGACCAGATCGAGATGGCTTCGGTTCCCCAAGGGAACACTAGAGGGGAGGGCGGGCGGGAGGCTTGCGTCACTTTGCTGTGTCAGACCTGACGGGGTTGCTGGGTGGAGGCGGATTCTGGGCTAGTGACGGAGGACGGTATGGAGCGGGGCCCGAGGAGGACGTGCAGGAGCAGCAGGGGAGAGGAGTGGGCACGAAAAGTCTGAATTTATATCACTTTTGTCCAGACCACAAGAGGAGTCCTGGACGAACACATCCTGTGTCATGACTCACACTCATGGTTTTGCTCCTGCCTGATGGGTAAATATTCTTCGGATCTCAGGATTCTTTGAAAATCTCCCCGTAAATGTAAACAAACCTCAGTGCACAGCCTGCGCAAGGCGCCTGTCCTGCCTGCTGTTTCCCTGGTGAGGCTCTGAGCCCACAGGCTGTTGCTCCCAGCCAGGAGTGTCCTCCTTCCTCAGGGGGCCTGGGCTCAGAAGCAACAGTCCGAGCATCACACGTGTGCAGCTGCTGGAGCAAGAAGAAAGTCTCCAGAGCTTTCCAAGGCCTCCCTCTCTGACTCATATAGTCTCTGCAAAGCTTGGCCAGCTCCAGACCCTTCATTCCCACCTCTGGGGAGTAGACAGAAGAAGGGCAAAGACTGCCCCACGAGGCTGTGTCACCCATTGTGCCTTAGCTCTGAGATGGGCACACGGGGATGGTGGAGATAGGACAAGAGAAGGGACCAGGAGAGGGAGGCAGGGAAGGAAATGAATTTGTTGTCAGCAGTGGACATTGGCAGACATCTGCTGCCAGAGCACTCTGTCCCTGCATTTGAGAAAGTATTAAATCCAAACAATGAGACCTGGATTCCAGTTCCTTTGACACTTGCCCACAAGCAACCCAGTGGAGCTGGGAGCACGGAGAGCACCCCTCGAGGGCTCCTCCTCCAATTTGCTATGAGGCCTCGAACCCTCAACCAACTCCCCCTGCCTCAGTTTGCTCATCTGTAAACAGGGTTAGGCTGAAGGAATGTGGGACCCCGAGTGGTGACTGGCACAGCACGTCCTCAGAAAGGTGGCCATAGTATGTCATGGCTACTTTCCACTAAACATGGGAGCCAGGGCCACAGAGGTCCCATCTGTTTCTCATTTGGAAGGTGCTGGGCTCCTCTGACCACAGAAGGTCTATTTTTCTTTTTATTTGGGGCTGCTTTGCAGAGTTTGGCTATTTTCCAAGATCCCAAATGACAGAACCAAATGACTGCCAGCCTCAGAAGCACCCCTGGCTCTGCTGACCCAAACTAGTTCTGTTTCCACAGCCTCGGAGATTGAAAGGTGAATTCTAATGCAGGAGAAACTAAAGGGTCTAATTCTTGTCAGAAAAAGAGGACTTACCTCATTACATCACCAAGACCAAATTAATTACCTTTTGCATGGTTATGGATGTACGTACAACCATGTATCTACGTATATGTAATGCTAAAGAATCATAAGCATTTCATAAATAATTTAGTTGACAAACTATTTCAACCACCACTCTCCATAGATCATGGAAACTAGCACTGTGCTGGGAAGGGCAGTTGGTTAGCCCCACTAAAAAGGCTTGATTTCAATTATCTACATGTAAAACTCAGTCTCTCCCATTGAGAAAAGCAAAACTGAAGCCCTTAGATATTTTTGTAAGACATTTATGAATATAACAAAAGCACAGGAATTTGATTTGATTCTATACTTACAAATAACATTTGGCTGTAAAAGAAAAAATGAGTCCCTGGAGAATAATTTGATTCACTAATTTTTGTTATGCTCTTGGTCACTTTCAGAGAAATATACAGCATTATGTGGTTTTTGTAAGGCTTACTTAATGTTATGCAAGAAATACAGCTAATGTGCCCACCATGGGGCTTGTAAGAACAAATTAATGGATTTTTTCCTACCCTCCTTTGTTTGAGTTTCAGAACCAACACACAGAACTAAGTCCATCCTATTTAAACATCACAAAAACCCTTAGCTATTAATAAAACCTAAAATTGCATTTTCCTCTGCCTTCACAACAATCCCAAAGCATGCCTGGCTCTTTGCGTTTGCAGAGCCCACCATGCTGGGCAGCAACCTACCTGGTCATAGGCATTGCTCGGCAGAGATCTTACCCTGAGAAACCACACGGAGAAACCCTTCCCCCACAACAGATTTCTTCCCACATCCCCCAAAAAGGGAAGCTAAGAGTGCATTTTAGGAGGGGGGTGCATGGCTGTACTCACTGTGAATTCCGTGGGTGTCATGGTGGGTCAGATGCAAACCTGCTTCTAGAAGGAGAGGGCAAAAATAAAAGAGGAAGACACATCATACCAAAACCTGTACGATACTGCAAAAGCAGCACTAAGAGGGAAGTTTATTGTAATAAACAATTACAGCAAAAAAAGAAAGATTTCAAATAAACAACCTAATGCTACACCTCAACGAACTAGAAAAACAGGTACAATCCAATCCCAAAGTTAGTAGATGAAAAGAAATAATTAAGATCAGAGCAGCACTAATTGATATAGAGACCCAGAAAATGACACAAAAAAATCTATGAAACAAAAAGTTGTTTTTTTGAGAAAATAAACAAGATAGACAAACATTATCTAGGTAAACAAAAAAAATACAAGACTCAAATAACAAAAATCAGAAATGAAAAAGGAGACATTACAACTGATACCACAGAAATACAAAGAATCATTAGAGACTATAACAAATAGCTATATGCCAACAAATTTGAAAACCTGGAAGAAATGGATAAATTTCTGGACACTTAAAACTACCAAGATTGAACCAAGATGAAACAGAAAACCTGAACAGACCAATAACAAGCAATGAGACTGAAGCAGTAACCAGCGGTCTCCCAACAAAGAAAAGCCCAGGACCGGATGGCAACACTGCTGAATTCTACCAGACCTTTAAAGAGGAATTAATATCAATTCTCTTCAGACTATTCCAAAAAATTGAAACGGAGGCCCCTCTCCCAAACTCATTCTATGAGGCCAGCATCACCTTCCTAACACAACCAGACAAAGATACAACAAAAAAATAAATAAATAAAAGAGGGGACTGGCTTGTCAATGCACAGTAACAACCAAATACCAAAAACAGAGACTGAATATTAAATCTGTTCATCCTTGTGGGGGGGGGGGACCCAGGCTAGAGTTAAGGTCCATGGTATACTGATATCAAGACAAATGTTCTAGATTTCAGAATCATCTTGCTAACATAGAAAAGAAAGAAACCTCTCCTTTGAATTCATCATATACTGCTTTGACTCGGATAGTCACCTGATTCTAGCATTTGTCTTCTTTTTACTTGGACAATAATTAGTGCATCTTCCATCCGTGGATGAGGAACAGTGAGAGAGATTTTTAATTTTTCCCACCCGGTCCTTTTTACTTGTTCTCTCTTGACTCAACTTCTCTGTCAGGTTCTGTTTTGCCGAATGGCTTCCCTGCCCATATTCTAGCAACTAAGGGACTTGCTAAAGATAACAGGACAGTGATTGCTACCTTGCTCCTCTCTACCCTGACTCCAACAGAAAGAGGAAGTCCTAAGTTTGTGTACTACAAGAAAGGTCTACTTCCCGAATGCACGGTGCCTCAGAACTGACTGAAATAAACCTGGGTTGTCATTTTCATGTGTTTTGAATCTCTTTAAAACCCATCCCTATCAAACCAAATAAACAACAGCTTGACTCCCTTCAGGAGGGGTCTGTGCCTGAGTGGAACATTTCCTTTCATACCCTTAGTGAGTATATTTCAAAGAAACATGTCCAGATCCACACCCCAAGGTTCTAGAAGAAATATTCTCCTTCCTAAATCCAACCCTAACCTGTTAGTTTCCTTTCCATACCAGCATCATGACCCACCCAGCTTTTCTGAAAGAACAGTGGTTTTCAGTACACAACGTGTGGTACAACCACTTTGGAACACAGTTTGTCAGTTTCATAAAAAGTTAAACATACACTTATCATGTGATCCTAAGAATTTACCTAAGAAAAATGCAAACATGTGTCCCCACAAAGACTGGTACAGGAATATTCATAGCAGCTTTATTTGTAAAGGCCAAAAACTGAAAACAGCTCAAATCAGTACTGAATGGATAAGTAAACTATGGAATATCCATACGATGGAATAATAAATGAATAATTGATTCACACAGCAACATGGACAGATATCAAACTAATTATGCTAAGTAAGGAAGCCAGACCAAAAAAAGTACACACTGTACAACTGCACTTATGTAAAATTCTAGATAAGGTGAACTAATCTATAGCGACAAAAGCAGATTAGTGATGTCCTGATAAGAGAGAAAGGGAGGGCAGGGGACTGGCGGGGTACAGAGGTGCATGTGGAAAGCTCACGGGTGATAAGTGTGTCCACCGTACTGATTGTGTGATGATTTAACAGGTCTATATTTATGTCAGAACATACATTCTGCACATTAAATGTTTGCATTTTGTTGTAGTTGGACATCAAATAAAGCTGTTAAAGTGAAGGGGGAAAAACAAGGTACGATGAAAACATTCTGGTTTTCTTCACGCCTCAGAGTCATGTCTGGCTGTCAGCAGGGGAGGAGGGAGGCAGCCAGAACTTCCTCCTCGTGGCCGTTCTGCCAGCAGCTTCTCAGAAGTGCCTGGGAGTGCCTTGTGCTCTTGTAGAGGAATTAGGGATCAGTGTGAACTTGTCTCAAAAGCTCTCCCCCAAAATTACATATTAAATACAACTGAAAGAATAGTAACGTTACTGTGCAGAAAGCTAGAGGATACCGAGATAAGCCAGTCTTCAAACCCAGCACCACCAACAGGAGAGCAAACCGATGTCACATTCATCCTAGAAACGTGCACTGAGGAGGGAGGACACAGCATCCTTATCCTAACAAAAAACATCAGACACACCCAAAATGAGGGAACTTCTACAAAGTAACTGGCCAATATTCTTCAAAAAGATCAAGGTCAAGTGACACAAAGACTGAGAACTGTCCCAGATTAAAGGAGACTAAAGAAACATGACAACTAGACTCAATGCAAGAACCTGGATTGGACCCTGGAGTGGGGAAAAATAATTCTAAAGGACATTATTGGGAAATCAAGGACATCTTAATATGAGCTGTGAACTAGATCATAGTACTGTCTGTATCAGTGTTAAATTCCTGATCTTGCTAACTGCATCGTGGTTATATAGGAGAATGTCCTTGTTCTTAGGAACTGTCCCCTGAGTCATGTGGGGATAAAAGAGCACAATGTCCTCAGCACATCCTCAAATGACTCGGAAAAATATGTGCATACATAAAAACATATTCATATATATAGAGAGAGAGAATAATAAGGCCACTGGGGCAAAGTGAAGACAATGGTTTGGGTAAAGGGTTCATGGGCCGTCCTTACACAGTTCTTGACTTTTCAGTAAGTTTAAAATTAGATCCAAATAAGAGTTACAAAAATAAATTGTAAAGAAAAGCAAAAGGAAAACATGCCTTGGAAACTGATCCCTGGAAAAGGGCTGAGTCTGAAATAAATATGAGCAACTTCAGCCACAGGCCATGGCTCACACCAGCTGCCTGGGCATAAACAGAATTTCACTGTAGCCCTCTGAGTGCTGGGAAAAAATGCTGGCATTCATCTTTAAAAATATCATATTTTTGCTTTATGACTTTTTAATTGTAAAAGTAACACTTTTTTTTAGAAAATTTTGCAAATTCATAAAAGCTGAATAAAGAAATCAAAATCACTCATAATCTTACCACCCCAAAATAACCGCTTTTAACTTTTTCTTATTTTCCCAGCCTTGTTTCTATGCATACATACACTTGTAATCCTTCTCTCTCTCTCTTTTTGTTTTCACCTGACAGATAATGAGTATTTCCTCCCTCATTAAATATTCTCAGACACTTGAACACGTCAGCTGCGTGGCGTTCTGACGGGGGCTGTACCCCAAGTCATTCAAACATTCCCCTCTGTGGGGCATTTAGCTGGTTTCCAACTTCTTTTTATAGTTATTTTGAAATATTTCCCAACTGAATGGGAAATGCGTTTTCTTCAGAAAGGTTGTCCTCTTCTCTCCTAAGCACAGGAACCAAGAACCTTCCCCAGGTAGTGCTTCTGAATCGTTCTGGGCTCTTCGACCTTTGGAGTGATTGACTTCCACTCAGCATCTCCAGGTGCCACCAAGACACCCCCTAAGGACTCTGTTTTGAGATGGGGGGAAATTCAACCAGCAAATAGAAAAGCAGCTGCTTTGGGGTTGAGAATTACTATTTGTTTTTCCAGATGAAAAATGCCCAGTGGAGTTTGGAAGACCCCAACTCAACAAATTTAATTTTATTACAGCTTGGGAAATAGGGAGGTTGGTTTTTGAGACATTAGTTAGAAAACACTTCATATATTTCTAGTATCCATGGTTTACATCTCCTCCTTTTTAATTGCAAGAAGAGATTGAATATTAATCAGATAATAACATCAGAGAAAAATTCCCAAAGAAAAGAGCCACAAAAAGAAGAAAGAATGGCTTTGATTATAGTTAGTGATAGCAATTTTCAGGTTGAAAATAGCACTAGGTGATAATGATGTTGGTAAGAGTTTAGGGAAAGGCCTTCACACTGCTGTGGGGAGTGTGGTCTTTTAGGAGGGTTAAAATGTTATCTGCCCAAATTTACAAAGCACAACACCTCTGACTCAGCAGTTCATCTGCTGGGAATTTTCCCTACTGGTATTCTCACAAAAGAACATAAAGATACATGTATGGGGATGTATGTTGAAGGATTTTCTGGTGAACAAAGAACTAGAAGCAACCTAAATATCCAGCAATTGGTAATATTGTGATACATTCATTCAATAAACTACATGTAGTTAATAAACATACTAGGATAGACCTCACCCTGATAGAAAAGAGGACACCAAGATTACTAGGTTAAAATGCAAGGTGTAGAAGACTATGTTGCATGATCTTTTAAAAATATATATATTAAAGAATACACCACCACTGATCAATACTGAAACATTTTCTAGAAGGAGATTGAACCATGATGGCTGGTGGAAAGTGAGACTTTCATTTTTTTCTTTAGATTTTGTAAACTATTTACATATTTTACCAAGTGTGTGAAATTTTATTTGAGAAGTTATCATAAAAATAACTTGTCAGCTTTTTTAAAAAAATGAAGCCAGTGCTGTTCCGTTCAGCACACCTGCTGACAAAACTCCTCCAAAGGAGGAACTTGCAGCCTGCTCCGGAGAGCATGAGAAGCAACTAGCACAGAAAGGCTGAGGCTACATTTTGCAACGTTGAAATCCCACACTAGCTTTTTATAAAGGTTTATCCTCCTTCTATCATAAAAGTGCTTGTGGATCACAGAAAATTTGAAGGGAGTAAAAACAAAACACATCCCTCCCTAGACCCACCATCTAAAGATACCATGACAACCTCGCCATCTATTTCTCTTTAATCTTTGTCAGAATACTTTTCAGATATTTTAGTTCGCCAGTCACAAAGTCTCAGAGTTTGCTTTCATATTCTTCTTGCCCCTGAAAAGAAGGGGAAAACGAAGGGGGAAAAACCCACATATGACAAAACACACTGAAAGTAGGGATCTCTCAGCGGTCTATGGGATGTGAGCAGGCATTTGACTCAGCACTGCCCCAGGTCTCTCCCATCACTGCTCAGTGTGGCCTCCTTATGGGCACTATGGCCCATCCCTTTCTGCCTGTGGTACCTCGACAAGAAGTGACATGCCCTCAGTGAGTCTTGGTTTCCTCATCTGTAAAATGGGGATGATAGCCCAGCCTACTGCAAGGGCTTGCTGCAAGGGTCAAGTGCAACACTGTATGGGAATGCCCTCTGCAGAATGCAGAGAGCTGTGTGACAACATAGAAATATTCTTCATCCCGCAGGTCACTTATTCAATGTGCCTTGAGCACCTGATACCCTTGCTTGGCTTAAACAGTGTGTAAGACATGATCCATGTCCTCAAAAACTCACATTCAAGTGCAGTGGGTAAGTCATGGTTGCTAATACCAACAATGGTAAATGCTATGAGACACTGTAGGAGTTGGGAGGAGGGAGTCATATCTTCAGCACTAGGGAAAATCCAGGAGGGCTTCATTGAGGAGGTGACATTTTTGCTGGCCCAGGAAGGCTGAAGAGCTTGGAGACATGCAATGAGAGGTGAAAACATTGCTCCAGAGCAGGAAAAATTATCAACAAAGGCATGAAAGCCAGAAAGCATAGGGGATGTGCAGGGGCCTGGCAGAAGAGGAAAGGAAGAGAGCTGCTAATTCTCCAAAAGTGAAAAGTGCCTATTAGAAAAGTTAGCCTAAAATCCATATTGTCCAACCACTATTTCTGTATTCTCTGCTGTCCTTAAGTAACCAACATGAAAATCAGCCTCATCTACAGCCTCCGATGCTCACAGTAGCCCAGTAGGTCAGATACTAACATGAGTCAGGAATGCAGCCATCCACCAGGTCATCCATTCACCACACCTGGGTCAGGCACCCACCACCTGCCTGCAGTCGCCACGCTGGGCCCAGGGGCTCCCCGCACAAGCCTGTGAGAGGGTTCTCGTGAGGGGACTTCAGTACAGACAGACAGATATTAGAAGAAAGCTCATTCAGCAAAGTCAGTGAGGGGACAGGTTCCTGCAGACGGGTTGCCACAGGGCATTTCCAGTTCAGCACTCAGCAGCAGCCCCCCAGTTAAGAACTAAAGAGAGTGGGTGTATTTGAAAGGACAAACCAGTGTCCTCTGACAAGTCAGTTAAAATAACTTTGCTTTTTTCTGATCATAAAGGAGTATTTTCACAATGCAGAAAAAAGGTTCCCAAAATGTAAATATTCATAATGAAGAAAATCAAAACCCTTCACCTACCCTTCCCTAGTTTAGCCATTGTGAAATTTCTGAGATACATACTTTCAGACATTTTCTTTTATAACACAACCTCACATACACACACACACAATTAATGGAAAGGAAATCAGACTACACATATAATTTTCCATCTTGCTTTCTAGTTAACAATTCAACATAGTGCCGCATCATCAGTTGAATAGCTGTCGAGTATTCCAGTGTCTGGATATGCCGCAGTTCATTAAACCATTCACCTGCTGGTACAAAGTTTGCTTATTTCCAATTTTTCACTGCTGCAAAGAATCCTCTCCATGGGGAAGTCTCTCAGGCCCCAAGACCTCATGAGGCTTCATTTTCTCAGCTGCTGGCCACCCTCTTGTTACCTGTCCCCAGCACCTGCTTCTCCCTTCTTTAAGGTACCAATCACAGACTGCCTTGAACCTAAGCTTCATGTGCGTGGGTGGAGAAGGGAGTCTTATTACTCACCCTACAAGAAGCCTGGGCCAGGCACCTCCGATTCACCTTTGCTTCCCTGGAAGTTTCTAGCAAAGTGCCTGGTACCCGTGACCACTGAACAAATGAGTGCAAGCCTGGGTTATAGAAGCCATCGTGGCAGCGCACAACCCAGGGCACAGGTAACACAGGAGGAAGGGCAATACTCACCGTGGAGGGCTGCGTGGGAGGCTTGGGGAAAGGTGGGCCCCACCAGTTCTCAGTGTCGGGGAGAGGGCTGGGTGTCTCTGCCTGAGTGAGGGGCAGACCTTCTGTGAGTTCTGAGCAGGCAGCTGCCCGGTAAAAACAGCAGAAAGGAAGCCAAGCCACCCCTGCCTGTGTTGTCACTGGTGGGGTGGCCCAGGGGGGTGGTGAGTCACCTGTTATAGCTTCCAGCAATCAGCAGAGTCAATCATTTGCAACCAGAAACAAAAAACTGAAAACTGCTGGGATAGGGGAAATCATCTTCTCTGAAATGAATAATAATATCTTGACTGATAATCTAAGAGAAGATTCTCTTCCTAGACAGCACTGCTGCTTACATGGAACAGGGGAATGAGGAGACCCCTTGAGAGAAGGCGGCTTGCCAGAGGTGCATATTTGTAAGGTTTCTTTGGGTGGCGTCACCTGAACAGGCCTGCATGAGATTACCCAGCACCGTCCATCACAAGGTACCCTTTTTGGCCTTGACAGATGTACCAGAACCTCGGAGAGCTGTGCTATTCAATATAGTAGCTACTGGCCACATGTGCCTATTTAAATTTAAATTAATTAAAATGCTGACTAGTTTCTCAGTCACACTCGCCACCTTTCAAGTGCTCAGTAGCCACATGTGTCTAGTGGCTCCCACAATGGAGAGGAGAGATATAGAGCATTTCCATCACTGCTGAACGCTCCACTGGATGACGCTACTTTAGAAAGTCGTGTGTGCAATGAGTGGCTAGGAGCACATGCAGTGCTGGAGGGCCACAAAAGCCTTAAAACTGGGGACAAATGCGGTAAGAGTGTGTACATCAAACATGTGAACGCCGATAATATGTTTCATTCTATTGATCACAGGTGTCTTGATGGAATTTTGAAAAAAGTCAAACAATACAAAACGTTATATTTTTAATGAAGCTCATAGATAAAGTCTTCCCATCCACGGCTATGGCAGGGCCTTCAATCCTGATGCAACGGGAGATTCTCTGTCATCATCATGACAGAGACTCCTTTGCTCCGTTTGTTCTGGGGGAAAAGTCACAACTACACTTTAGTGGAGACTAATTTCCTTTTTTCAACGTATTTATCATCCTGTGGCCTCAGTGATGCTCTCCAGTAGAGTGGTCCTCCCAGACACACGGCCCATTAATCACCATCAGTTCGTACAGAACAAAGGGGTGCAGAAGATGCAGTTGGGTTTATTGTCTAAGTGGGAAAAGGCCAACAAATAGCCCAAATGAGCGGCAGGGACCATGAGCAGTAAAAACGAAAGGAATGGTTGATTCATCAGCCTTGAGGGAACCGTGGTATGAGCGAGCCGTGAAATTGCCTCGCCTCGCCCCTGTTCAATGAGCATAAATAGTGTCTAAAACGGTACATGACTAACATCCAGCCTGATGCTCTGGCCTGTCCCTCCTTCCTCTAAATTGGCAAATAATGACAGAAAAGGAAGGGGTGGTAGAGGGAAGAAATTGTTTTCTTATCCGACTTTCTGGCTGACTTGGGCCAGGGGTGGCATGGACTTGTGCCTCCCCGTGCTGAGTGCGCCCCTGGAAAGCGTTCAGGAGGGTGCGACCAGCACTACTGCGAGCACGTGTGTGAGGAAGACGCTGTGCTTTCCACCTTCTCTTGACGCAGGTCATCGGGTCACCAGGTAAGTGTGCCTTGCACAGACACTGCTTGCATGCCAGGCGGTCGGGGCGATGAGGCTGGTGGGAGGAAGGCGCGTGGGGAAGCGGTCAGCGAAGAGGAGCAGGGGCACGTGCGCCATGGTGGACCCCCGTGCTCCAGGTGAGCAAGGAAATCTCAGGTAGCATCAGGGTCGGGAAGAGCTGCCTTAGAACCCCCAGATGCGCTCTCCTGAGCGGCGGAGGAGTCAGGAGACTGGGGAGGCAGGAAGACGAGAGGAAGGTGTACAGAGAACTTCCAGTTTCTCAAAGGAGCCTTGGGCAAATGTGATTCCTTCTGTTGTCATCCAGTTTCAGTTCCTTCCTTGGAGGAAAAGCCCTATTCCTTTGCATTCTTTGCTGCGTTTCTCTCTTTGCTGCTAGAATTCAGAGCTGGGTGACTATGAGAGGTTGCAGTCCCCTTTTATAAGGGGTATTTCTCTCTTTGCATTCTCAGCCTGCCAAAGGTGAGTGCTGGGGGGCAGGACAGTGTGCACATCCTTTCTGGGTCCCAGGCCACGTGCAGTGCCTGGAAACTGAGGGCCATTTTGGGAGTAATTGTGGAGTAGAAGCTGCAGTCCACAGCCTCCCATATCGATAACAGAGAAAAGACCCGAGGTGACTTTGTTAGAGGGCCAGTGGGAGTGCCATTAGGTTCCCTCAATGTCAGGGTTCCCTCGTGTTCGTTCCCACACACTGAGTGTCTAACAGTCTCTGGCAGAGAAGAAGTAAATTTTGCTTCAGTCCTCTGCTTTTGTTCTCCACCTTCCTCAGTCTTCTGTTCATATCGGGAAAGTCATTTTCAAAAGCATGCTGGGGTATCTGGAAGAGGGCGATGCTGTCTTCATACTCTTCACCGATTGAGGCTTCTGTATCCTTGAAAAGCCAAAGTACCTTGAGGCAGTTGAGAGTGGTGAAAAGTATGATCAGCGAAGACACACGGAGTCCCGGGTGCAAACTTCTAAGGAGTAAAACCTGCAAGGACTCTTCTTTTCCCACTAATCCGTGAGGACAGGGACCATGTGGATGTTGGCCATGGTGTAGTCCAGTGGCACATTCTAGAAGCTTATTAAACATCTTCTGATTAAATTAATGAAAAAGCATAATGTAAGTCTGGGAATCTGGAGTAGAGCTATCCTATAGAGCTTTCTGCAGTGGTGGAAACGTTCTATATCTGCACTGCCAGTGTGCAGCCACACAGAGCTAATGAGCACTTACACTGGGGTCAGTGTGGCTGAGAAACTGATCTAATTTTATTTAATTGTCATTGGTTTAAATTTAAATGTAAACTTACATTTAAATTGCTAGTGGCCACCCTAGTAGATCACACAGATCTCACTGACCTTTCAGCAGCTAATAGCCTTAGATGGCTCACTTTTGGATGCTAGTCAGGAGCAGCTGGCCTGTAACAGAACAGCTCCCCTCTTCCCCAGGAGGATTAAAGCTGGGGCAGGCTTTAGCTACACTGGGTTTCTAGTATACCTGTAGATTCTTAAATTCCTCATGTTTTGTGGTTAGCAATAAAAATCACTAAATGACAAGAATGAGGAGAAAGAAATAATTTTGCTAAATTCAGTTGCTGTGAATAGCCTTTGAAGGTTGGGATGCCAGTTGGGAGGCAATGTGTGTGTGTGTGTGTGTGTGTGTGTGTGTGTGTGTGTGTGTGTGTGTGTGTGTCACAGAGAGAGAGAGTCCACCCCACACAGCAGCAGCAGTAGAAGTGGAAGGGATAGGAGAGACATGGCCAGGTGACTTACAGGAGCTTTTAAATGATGGGATGTTGCAGGACGGGGAGAGCAAGATCATTTGGAGGCTCTGGAAAGATGTGGGTACCTTTTACAGAGAGAGAAGGTGAGAGTAAATGTTGGTTTTAGCAGACAGTAATGCATTTATAGTTGGATGGAATCTGGTTGAGGTGCTGAAGAAAAGGTGTCTAGCAAGTCATTAAATGTACTCCACTGGAGCTCAGAGGGGAGGTCAAGAGGTCAGTTGTGTGGCTGCCCAGCTACTGCAGAATGCAAGCTATTTAAAAGGAAATACATGTCATCCCCACCTCCTGAGGTTTTTGTGCTTGCAGCACATGACATGAGACCAGTTGCAGGATTTGTGCTCATCTATTTGGCTCATCTATTGATAAAAATCGTCCCTTCTGCCCTCACACACTTTATCTCATTGGAAGATCACATCTGAGTCCTTTATTCAACATATATTTGTCAAGTCCCTGCTTTTTGCCAGCACTGTTCTAAAGGTAGGGATGTGGCAGTAAATAAGATATAATGTTAAATGGTGACAAGTGCTATGCAGAGAATTAAAACAAAGAGATGATGGAGTGACTGGGGGGAAGGTCATCTCACACTGGACGGTCAGGAAAGGACTCACTGAAGAGGTGACATTTAAGACTGAATTACAAGAAGTTCCCATAAATGTGAAGATTGGAGTAGCCATTCTCAGCAGAGGGAACAGGTGACAGGAAGAGCTCCACAAGTCCAAGGCTGAGAAAGACCAACACACTGGGGGACAGAGGGGTGAGGGGCAGCCAGAGAAGTAGGAAGGGCCCCATCTTGTTGGGGTTTGAGGCCAGGTCAGTGGTTTTCATCTGACGCCAGGTGTGTGGAAAGCCACTGAAGGGATTTAAGTAGGTGATGATACAATGCCATTTCCATTTTTAATAAATCACTGGCTGCTGCGTGGGAAACTTAACAGAAAACAGCAAAACCTTGAGGTTTCTCTGCAGGCACCAGAACCAACTGTCTAGATTAGAGCTTCCCCTTAGCTGGGCTGCGTAAAGATAAGGCCACCCTCAGCTCTGCCTGCCACTGTCCCTCCTCTGGACTTCTGCCTGTAGGGAAGCATCAGGGTGAGTCCCTCCCTCCCTTCTGCCACCCCTGATGGAAGGAGGGCACGCACACGAACTGCCAGGGATGTTAGCAGTGATGATGATAATTATACGGTGAGATGTGCTGACAGGTTTTTTCTTAATAGGCTTTATTTTTCAGAGCAGTTTTAGGCTCACCAACAAATTGGGTGGAAGGTAGAGATTTCCCATATACCCCTTCTCCCAACACCCACACAGCCTTGCCTACTATCAGTATCCTGTATCAGAGTGGTACATTTGTTGCAATCGATGCATCTACATTGATACATCACTGTCACCCAAAGTTCACAGTTTACACTAGGGTTCACTCTTGGTGTTCTACATTTTATGGGTTTTGACAACTATATAATGACATGTACCCACCATTAGAGTGTCATACGGAGTAGTTTCACTGCCCTAAAAGTCCTCTGTGCTCTGCCTATTCATCCCTCCCTTCCTCCTAACCCTTGGCAACAACCAACTGTTTTACTGTCTCCATAGTTTTTCTTTTCCAGAATGTCACATAGTTGGAAATATAGTTGGAATCATACAGTATGTAGCATTTTCAGATTGGCTCCTTTCACTCAGTATTATACATTTAAGTTTCCTCCATGTCTTTTCATGGCTTGATAGCTCATTTCTTTTTATCTCGGAACAGTGTTTCATTGTCTGGCTGTACCACAGTTTGTTTATTTGTTCACCTACTGAAGACATCTTGGTTGCTTTCAAGTTTTAGCAACTGTGAATAAAGCTGCTATAAACATCCATGGGCAGGATTTTATGTGGACATAAGTTTTCAACTCATTTGGGTACATACCAAGAAGCATGATTGCTGGATCATATGGTAAGAATGCATTTAGTTTTGTAAGAAGCTGCCGAACTGTTTTCCAAAGTGGCTGTACCATTTTGCATTCCCACCAGTAAGGAATGAGAGTTCCTGTTGCTCCACAGCGCTGTCAGCATTTGGTGATGTCTGTTTTGGATTTTGACCATTCTAGTAGGTGCGTGATGCTATCTTGTTGTTTTAATTTGCAATTACCTAATGACATAAGATGTTGAACATCCTTTCATACTGGTTTATTTTCCATCTGTATATCTTCTTCAGTGAGGTGTCTGTTCAGGTCTTTTGTTCATTTTTTAATGAAATTTGTTCACTTTCTTATTGTTGAGTTCTGGCCTGTTAGCTCAGTTGGTCTTATTGTTGAGTTTTAAGAGTTCTTGGTATATGTTGTATAATAGTCTTTTATCAGAAATGTCTTTTGCAAATATTTTCTCCCAGTCTGTGGTTTGTCTTTTCATTCTCTTGACAGTGTCTTTCACAAAGCAGAAGTTTTTAATTTTAATGAAGTCCAACTTATCAATTATTTCTTTCATGGATTGTGCCTTTAGTGTCGTGTCTAAAAAATCATTGCCAAACCCAAGGTCATCTAGATTTTCTCCTATGTTATCTCCTAGGAGTTTTATAGTTTTGTGTTTTACATTCAGATGTGTGATCCATTTTGAGTTAATTTTCATGAAGGGTATAAAGGTTGTTTCTAGATTCATTTCTTTCATGTGGATGTCCAGTTGTTCCAGCACCATTTGTTGAGAAGACTATCTTTTCTCCATTGCATTGTCTTTGCTTCTTTTTTAAAGATCAGTTGACTATATTTACGCAGGTCTGTTTCTGAACTCTCTGTTTCATTCCATTGATCTATGTGTCTGCTCTTTCACTAACACCACACTATCTCAATTACTGACAGGCTTTTTTACTTTGGGGGCTTTTTGTGACCCTAAAAATTAGACCATTAAATGTTTAACTCTTGTTTTTCCTATAAGAAATGTAAATAAAATGGACCCCATCCCACAGCTTCACCCTGCCCTGCTTTCTCCATGGTGCTGACCCTTGCCCTGCCCCTGGCTCTGGGATGCATTGATCCTTAATAATTTTTTCGAAAGCTGAAAGTACAATGGCTGGTGTTTTCAAAAGTCAGAAAATTTCCACAGCATCAAAATAGCTGTGTGAAAATGTCCTCAGTTTCAAAATGGCCATATCAAAACAGCCACATCAAAAGGTCAGGTCCCTACAGTGTAGGACCAGAGTAAAGCTCTGTGGTGTGCGCAGTTGGCCTGAGGCTTCCAGGCTGCTCAAGCCCACAGGTGCTAATGGAGCTTGCTGAGGAGGTGGAGGGGAGGCAATGTCTTGTATATTTCAAAACTGCTAAAAAAGTAGATTTGAAATGTTCTCACCACAAAAAAATAAGGAGGTGAGGTAGTGGATATGTTAATTAGCTTAATTTAACCCTTCTACAATGTATACATATAGCAAAACATCACATTGTACCCCATAAATATATACAATTATTATTATTGATAAACAAATACATTTATTTATGCTTTAAAAAAAAAAAGACTCCATTACAGGCTTTGGATTGCTGAGAGAGTTCCATTTTAGAAATAACAGCCCAGTTTTCAATATCAACCACATTTGGAAAAAGTATGCCAAAAAAAACAACATCTAGCAGTCTTCCCAAACTGAGTTCTGCAGCCTGGAATGTGGGTGGTTATCCGGCAAAAGGAGATTATTTGAGAAAAAGGCAAAGAAGCCTGTCGAAGATTCTGAGAAGCCCTGCAGCAAAGAAGACTGATATCTTTTAAACTTGGAGTCATTTTTCAATAGTGCCAAGTATTTTATTCCATGTCTCTCAGGCTGTGGGAGTTGGGACCCCCACGCTTTCCCTCTCTCTGACATACATTGATGAAGACTCTTTTCTGACAACCGCTGTCCTGGCTTCCATCTCTGATGTCTTGTGCCCGGGCTTTGAAGAGAGGCTTGGGGGCAGGCTGGGGGCTTAGTTCCCCTTCCACTCCTCAGTCCTGCAACTACTCCAGCATGATCCATCCTTCCTTCACATTGGCCTCAAAGGTTCAGCTCATTTCTCTTTCTGTTTTAAGGTTCCTGCCATCTACCCAATTTCTCAAACTTTTCCCACTCCCACCCCCACCCCTAGGAATGGCTAAGGCAGAACAGTGCCAGGATCTTGGGCCTTGGTGTCAACACTGCCCCTTACTATGTGACCCTGGGCAAGGTATTTTCCTTATCTGTAAAATAGGATGATACTACCCCCTTCAAAGGGTTGCTGTGAGAGGAAAAAGAGCTAATATAGGAAAGATAAGCCAGTGCCTGGCACATAGTAAATGCTCAGTGAGAGGTACTTTATACTACAGTGTGTTATCATGATGTTATGATTGTATCTGGGGTCTGTCCAGCTCTACACTTACTTACAGGGTGGCTTTTGTCTCAGCCTCAGTTTCCTCTTTTGTAAAACAGAGACACTAATGTCTTTTCCCTAGAGTTGCTCACAGGGTTGCTATCTGAGGGTTTAGCACTTACGAGGTCCTTTTTTTGGTTACAATATTTCGTTTCTAAACACTACAGAGAAATCCAATAAGTGGTCAGTGCAGGAACACCATTCAAATTCAACCAAATCAAAGGCTTGTCTCGCTATCTTGCCCTTGGTTCCCCTTTCTAACAAACCTTCTTAAAAGTTCCGAGGCCCCTGAGGGCTGTCTCGGGGCTTTCTCTTCTGTATCCCTGAGCATAAAGAACCTCGGTCTCCTCTTGGCTGTGATCCCCACCCTTCTCCAGGAAAAGAGAAAATAAATAAATATCCTGAGCACTTAGTGTGTGCCAAGAGCTATACAAACCTCATCTTATTTAAATCCCATAATAAGTCTATGCTATGGTTTCAATGTTTGTCCCCTCCAAAGCTCATGTTGGAACTTAATCTACAATATGATATTTGAAAAGTGGGGCCTTTAAGAGGTGATTGGATCATGAGGACTATGCCCTCCCGAATGGATTAATCCATTCATAGCTTAATGGGTTATCAGAGAGTAGATGGGGGAGGGGTGCTTTCTGAGGAGAGGAAGAAAGCATGTGGAAATGATCCTCCCCCCTCTTCGCAATGTGACACCCTGAGTCACCACAGGACTCTGTAGAGAGTTCCCACCAAGAAGGAGGCACTCACCAGAGGTGTCCCTTGACCTTGGACTTCCCAGCCTCCAAAACTGTAAAAATAAATTCTGTTTCTTACAAATTATCGGTTTCAGATATTCTGTTATAAACAGCAGAAGAGGGACTAATACGCTGTAATGCAGACTAATACAGAGAGTGCATCCTTTTTTTTTTTGTCCTTTTTGAAACCGGCCGCACTGCGCTCACTAGCACACCGGCCATCCCTATATAGGATCCGAACCCGCGGCGGGAGCGCTGCACTCTCCCGAGTGAGCCACGGGCTCGGCCCGAGAGTGCATCCTTTTTAAAGATAAGGAATCTGAGTGTTTGGGCAGCTAAATGAATTTCCTAAGATCACGCAGTAGTGATAGCTGGGATTCAAATCTTAGTGTGACTAATTTTAAAGGCCATGAACTTTTCTCTTCCCCTTCCCACCTCTAATCCACATCCTCCAAGGAGCCACTTTGTTCCACAAATTTAAAATTTTACATTAGGGCATTTCTTCACCCAGAGAATCGAAAAGTGAAAGAATAAAAAGTCTTTTTCTTTGAGTCAAATTAAAAACAACAAATAACTTTGGTATAATATTTCATAATTTCCAATATAATTTTCAAATGCTTAATCTTCACAACAACCATAAGAGGTACATATTGTTTTCTTATCAATGTTTTACAGACAATGAAATTGAAGCTCAGAGAGGTCAAGAGATTTTTCTAAGGTCACACAGCTAGTAAGTGGTAGAGTCAGGATTTGAACCCAGGCCTAATTCAAAATTCTGTTCTGGTTTTACTACCTTAGATGTTAGATTTTCTCCACACACACAGCAACACATTGTCTTTGCAAATAGGGTGTTCATTCATTCATTCACTTACCCAAAACTCAAAACTGATTTAGCACCTACTATGACCAGACACTATTCTAAGTGCTGGGAATACAGTAATGAACAAAACAAGCAAGGGGCATACTCTGATAGAGCTCACATTCAACGGGAGAGAGAGAGAGACAGTAAACAAATAGACAATATAACATTAGATGGTGAGTAAAGTGAGTGAGGGGCAGGAGGTCTTCTAGGGAGGGAAAGACTTCATAGAATATCTGGTAAGGGGAGCTTTTTGGAAACAGGGGAAACAGGATTATTACAAGCAAGATATTGTAAGAAGAAAAGAAAGACAATTAGAAACACCAAGAAAAACAAAAGGCTGTGTAAGAAACAAATTGTAATAACCGTTCATTACTTGGCTCTGCAGTGAACAATTTTACTGTCACTATAACACTGTTTGTTAATATTGATAAAAATACCAAATAAAAGTATATTGTAAAGATGGCAAGGTGAGTGAGGCTGGTATAGGAATGAAATATTCATTTACTATGGCAAGACATAAACGAACAATGTCTAAAACTGATCATGAAAACACATAAAGACTGATTTAAAATCTTCCAATATAAAGCATGGCCCAGAGACCAACACCAGCATCACCTGGCAGCTTGTTAGAAATGCAGAATTTCAGTAAAGATGGCAAGGTGAGTGAGGCTGGTATAGGAATGAAATATTCATTTACTATGGCAAGACGTAAATGAACAATGTCTAAAACTGATCATGAAAACACATAAAGACTGATTTAAAATCTTCCAGTATAAAGCATGGCCCAGAGACCAACACCAGCATCACCTGGGAGCTTGTTAGAAATGCAGAATTTCATGTCCTGCCCCAGACTCTCTGAGTCAAATCTACATTTAACAAGATCCCCAGGGGATTCGTATACTCAGTAAAGTCTGAGAAACCTGAAGGATTGATTTGAGGAATAGGACTGGGAGTGGGGATATTGGGACAAGAAACAGGAGTTTCTTGTTTTAAGCTTTTAAAGTATTGTTTGGCCTTTGTTTAGCCATGTGCATGTTATTTATTACTTTGATTTTACAAGTTTCTAACAGTTTAAAAAATAAATACCTAGGTAGAATGTGGTCCCTTTTTCACTAATACAGACTCTCCACCACAGCTTAAGCCTGTCCTGGCCTTCAGCTTAGGTTAGAGTGACTTTTTTAAAGACATCACACTCCACTTCAGCCTCACTTGCATTTAGAAGCTTCTTGGGCAGACGTCATTCCTCATCCACCATCTGCAAACATTGCCATAAAGGCATTTCTCAGAGTTTTCTCTGATTTTCTGCAATCCCCTGCCCCAGCAGCCTAAAAGGCCACAGCCACAAGCTGTTTACAAAAGCACCCAGCATCTGTTTTCTCCCCAATTAAAGCTTCCTCTGGCAAGTTATCTCTAGCCCAGTGGTTCTCAAAGTGTGTTCCCCAGACCAGCAGCATCGGCATCACCTGGAAACTTGTTAGAGCTGCAGGGTGCCTCAAACCTACTGAATCAGAAACTCTGGGAATGGGGCCCAGTAATCTGTGCTTTGACAAGCCTTCCAGGAAGTCCTGATGCTTGCCAGTCCATCCCCTGTTCTATTCTTGGGTTTGTTTATTGCAAATCTCACCTGGGCTCACAAATTAGCATCTCCTCAGTGATAGTTTCGGCCTACTAGCCACTTTCACAAAGGATGGAAACACAACCTACCCCAAAGCTGTTGCCTAAAATTGGCTTGAGCCCTTCCCTAGCCAATCTACTAAATGATATTTTAAAACAGAAGCTTAAGGGGTATGGGCCACACATTCAGCTCTTTAATCCACACCACACCCCATCTTTGTGGTTTATCCTTGTGTTTGCTCCACAGCTTCATCCACAGACGTCAGAACCAACTCCAGAGAGCATGGACCTCCTCAGACCCTTGGCACCACATAAGTACCCCATTCTGTCAAGCCCCCAGACTTCAGCTTTCTTACTGGAGATGCTCTTAGGAGATAAGTTCTGCTGTGGTTGAGGATGATTCAATGAGCCTGGGCCACCACTCCTTGCTACCACCTGGTTGCTCTTCTGTCTCTGTCAGCACCAGCGAGTGATGAGACCCTCAGATAACCTCAGGCGAGGGCGACAGGCTTACATCACTTCCGCAGATGGGCAACTGATAAGCACCAGCCCAAATCCCAAACTCCAGCAATAGAAAAGATTTTTATGGAAAAGAGTTGGCCCTGGGATTGCAAACAAACCCTTCTGCAGAATCTAGAAGCCGGATTTCAGATGTTGGTTGGAAATTGCCCTTCTTGTTATTAAGCATCTGGTAGAACTGCCTTACTTCTCTTTGTTTTTCATCTTTGCCGTTACAATCTTTGGGGGCTTCACTCCATTTGCTAAAGGTGTGTGGGTGTTAAAGTGGTGCTATGGAAAAAAAAACATGCACATATACACACACCACAACCTTTCTTCTCCATTTCTATGCAAACAGATGGTTTTGTGACTTTCTTAAATAAAGAAAATTGTCTAGTATGTTACTACTTGCTTTTTGTAATTTCTCTTACAAAGGAAGTTCTGCTCTTACACACACACACACACACACAAATCCAAATTTTAAAATGTGCACAAGTATAAAGACGCAGTTCCCAGATGAGGGAAAGAAACAACTGAAAAGATGCTCTAATTAGTAATTCGGAAAATGCATGTTAAACAAGAGCAATATTTTCACCCTTCAAAAAAGCAATTTGTTACGAGTTTAATATCAAATGTTGGGGTGGGGAATCAAGAACTCTAACCCACTCCCGAGAGTGTGAAATTTGGTTCAGTCACATTGGGCGGGAATGACGGGCAGTATCTGTTAAAATATAAAGTCTGCATCCCTGTGTCACAGCAATTCCATTCTGGTATCCCCTTTAGAGAAATATGCATGCATCTCCTCCAAAATGCATTGCACAAAGATCACAGCAGCACTGTTTATGCTGGTGAGGATGGAAAACTACCTACATGTCCATCAGGAAGACAATGATTATATAAGGGATGGTACATTCATTCTATGAAATACTCTACTGCAGTTAAAAAGAGTGAAGTGGAAAGATCCTCAAGGAATGTTTCTGAATGAACAAAGCAAATTGTAGATGATATGTTTAATATAATGACATTTCTGATAGAAATGAAACACCAAAACGACATTATCTATTTGTCTACGAACATATGTATGTCTATAATTGCAGAGAAAGGGCTTGGGAAGGATTCCTATGCAATTGGCCACAGTGCTTTCTCCAGGAAGAAGTCAGGTAGTCAAGGAGTTTAGCTTTGTCAGTAATCACTGAATGCAGCTGGCCCTCTTTATGAGTTCTGCATCTGCATTTCAACCAATCACAAACCAAAAATATTCAGAAAAAAATAAAATAACAATACAACAATAAAAATAATACAAATAAAAAGCAATGCAGTATAACAACTATTTATATAACAGTTACATTGTATTATGTATCATAAGTACTCTAGAGATGATTTAAAGTATAGAGGAGGATTGCATAGGTTATAGGCAAATACTATGCCATTTGATTTCAGGGACTTGAGCGTCGCGAATTTTGGTACCGGAGGGGTGTCCTCCATTACACAATTTATTCTTGAATACAATCTCATAGCAAAATACAATCCCCCACGGATAGTGAGGGATGACTGTATTTTACTATGAGAGTGTATCAAGAATAAGTTGCACATTTGTGTAATTAACATTAAACAACTTAGGATCCTAATGTGTTTCCATCTGTTGAATACCATCACACAATCTATAACTTGTCCTGGGTGTTAAGTAGACTTCGTAAAATATATGATTACTTCTCTTCAGAAAGTTATTATAAAATCATCCCAGCTGTCAAACTCTCGTTGTTCATCTGATTGTTAAGAATAAAGATAAGTTCTCTGTGTTCAACCACCAACACACACACGCACATGCACACACATACACACAGACGCCATAACTCATCCAGGGGATAGCACTTTCCACCCTATGCCACACTGTGCTACCTTTCAGGATGTCTAAACCACATCCAAGCAGGCCTTTCTGATTAGCTGATAACTTAGTTTCCAGGCTTCCGTGCCATCTGATTGTCAACTCAGAATTTCGGAGCTGCTGAAAACAAGAGACACCTGACTTGGTGGTGGTGCCTGGGTCTGTGTGTGTAGTCTAACAGCGAGGCACCTGGTTTCCTGACCCCAAACCCCACAGCTTCCCGTGTGGCCTCGTGATCATCCTTGTAACATGCTGCCCTGTCCTTCCTGTCAGACTGAGCTTCAGAGAAGGCACTAGGGAGACAGCAGCGCACCAAGAAGGTGCTGGTCTGGCAGAAGTCATCTCAAGGAACATCTTCATTACGATCTTCTTATGTATATCCTTCATTTAATGAGACAGTGTTGTATTATAAAAAGCCATGGAGATCTGGAGGAAAATGCAAAAAACAGATATCATGGGGACTCGAGTACTTTTATTTGCATAACTACACACTCTCTCCATGGGCAGACCCACTGGAGAAGCCAAATTACAATCCTGGAGGAAACACTTTTAGGCCAGGGGTTAGCTCATGATGTAAACGTCATCTTAGGTTCTCCCAGACTTTGGAGTGCCCTCTTCTCTCTGGACCAGACACACCCAAATTTCCTTTTATTTCAGTAAGATGGGGATTTTAGGGCTCTAAAAAGACAGAAACTAATTAATCCTTACCTAGGCCATGCCAAGCCATCTCCAGACATTACCCATACTGTTTCCAGACACCTTCCACAAAGGAGGGGCTCATCAATGATATGAGTGATTGTAGGCTCAGAGCTATCCACATTCCTTTAAAAGTTAGAGGGGAACCAGAGGAGGTATGCTCCTTCTTATGGCTCTGTCCCATCACAGGCAGGGGAAGGCGGAACTTGTGGCCCAGAGTGGCATCTGATAACTTACTTCATTGAGACATTGACCAAGAGGGGAACCAGAGGAGGTATGCTCCTTCTTATGGCTCTGTCCCATCACAGGCAGGGGAAGACGGAACTTGTGGCCCAGAGTGGCATCTGATAACTTACTTCATTGAGACATTGACCATGTTTTCCAGGAGAAGCATAAAAGAGCAAGCAAACATGATTTGTAAATGAAGAGGAGCTTTAAACTGACACCTGGCAGACATGCCGTCTTCTTTTCCCTGTCTTCTACACAGGTCTTCATGAAGCTTGAACTATACAAATGAACTATCTCAAGGGTTTCCCATGACAAATGTACAGTGTCCGCAGACCTGGATGCCTGATGCATCCCTTGCACGGCAGGACTGACCTTGCCAATGACCTAGCCAATGTCCTCCATCATTGCCTACCAGCAGTGACCTCTGTGACACCCCATTGTCTAGTCCTGCCTGCCTGACCAGCCCCTTTTCCCATGCACACACACTTCTTTCAATCAGTGCCACACAAGACCTGCTGACCTGAGGGATGCTCTGTCTCTCAGTGACTCTGTGTGTCTCGGCTCTGGACATCATGTGTGCATTTGCAGGCTGACTTTGTGCAAGTGCTTTTCAAACTTTAACGTGGGAATCTTGTTAAAATACACATTCTGAGTCAGCAGGTTTGGGGTAGAGCCTGAGAGTCAGCATTTCTAAGAAGTTTTCAGGCAATGCCCATGATGCTGGGCCAGGACCACACTTCAAATAGCAGGACATCAGGGGACAATCTTATTTCCAGGTTTGGGAGGTGTGCGGAGAAGGCCTGCCTCATGGTAGCCGTCTGAAGAGAGAAGAACATAAGGGCTGCTGAGAAAATGGACCAGAGGGCCTTGTGAGCTGTAGTATGCAGGAAAATGTCAGTTGTTACTATCATTACATTGTCAGATAAATTATGTACATACTTTAGAATAAGAGATTGCTGGATTTATCCCTCTTGCCACTTACTAACTGGGGGTTTGGACAAGTCACTCAATTTTGTTAAGCTTCAGCTTCATTGGCTATAAAATGGAAGTTTGCCATTTAAATAAAACTAAATTTGCAGACATTCTGAGTCAATAGATATTTACATATTTATCTTTCTCTTTGTTAACCTAAATGAACAAAAGCTTTGTGTGTGTAAGTGTGTAACTCACTACACATTTCTGCCAAATGCTGAGAATCTGGAACCAGAACTTGGTTAAAACTCCACACCAAAACCATTTAATTGAATAGCTCTGTTAGGAGCCATCTCATTTTCTAAGGTTTACAAAACTTCTTAGGGAACCCAGAATGATTTATGGTTTGCTACCACAACTCTATGAAGCTAGTGGTTTCAACCAGTTTCACTTGCGCAACCATGAAGATCGGCGGAAAGCTGGGGAAAATCCACTTGAAAGAAAATTGCTCCTCTTGAACCCTTCTCATCACCAGAGCTGTGCAGGGCCAGAACCTGGAATCCATTCAATAGGGCTGACATTTGTCTTTGGCTAAGATGAGTTTTCTAAAGCCGTGCTAAATAGTAACAGTGTAAACTTTAGATCTTATCATTTAATTCCTATCCATCCCAAAGATTCTTCAAGCAAGGCTAATGTGTTTAAACTGGCAGGCCCCAAGGAAAAAACCTGAATTGTGGGAATTTAGAGGGAGCCACGGACAGTTCTGGCACAAGAGTGGCCCACACGTGCCCATCGCTACAGGTTTACTCTCTGCCCAGTGCAGTCATGAGCACTGTCGTAGCCCCATCAAGATGGGAAGTTTAACTGTCTTATTTTTTTTATCTGTGCAATGTAAAATTAAGTTGTTAACCTACTTACTTGGATCCGTTAATTGTTTTGGAATTGCCCCATGGTATACACAAGTCTTCTGTGATACATGCAAAGATTTGTATACAACACAGAATATCACAGCACTATTGATTGTATTGAAAAACTGTAAACAACCCAACTCTAAAATCAATTACTGTACATCCACCCAAAGGAATGGTGTACAGCCTTAACATGTTTGCAAAGAATTTTTAACAACATGAAAAATCC
>NW_007727943.1:169155-171177 GCF_000696425.1 Galeopterus variegatus | reverse complement strand
TTTAAAGCACATAATTGGATAAATAGTGCTATAATTCACAACCGTGAAATCACCACCACAGTGAAGGTAGTGGACGTGTCCATCACTCCCAAAAGTGTCCTGGTGCCCGTTTGTTATCCCCCCCAAGCTTCATTTAGCTACTGATCGGCTTTCTGTCATGATAGGTTGGTTTGCCTTATAGAATTTTATACAAATTGAAATATATAGTATGCACGGTTTTCTGTCTGTCTTCTCTCATTCGGCATCGTTATTTTGAGATTCAGCCAAGTTGTGTGTGGCAGTAGCTGCTCCTGATTACTGGTGAATAGCATGCCGTCATGTGGCTCATACCACAGCTCGTTATCCATTCAGTGCTTGGTAGACATTTTGGTTGCTTTTAGTTTTTGGTTATTACAGATAATGCTGCTATAAACGTTCATGTCAAGTCTTTTTGTGGACATATATTTCTTTTTCTCTTGAGTAAATACCTAGGAGTAGGATGGCTGGTCATATAGTAACTTATGTTTAACTTTTTGAGGAACTGCCAAATGACTGTACCCTTTTTACATTTCTGCCAGGAGTGTATGAGTTCATCTTTCCTTCTTTTTAAAATTACATACGAAATAAATGAATACCTGCTATTGTAAAGAGAACACTCAAAAATTCAGAAATATAGAGAGTAAAAAAGTGAAAGTTCCCTTTTATTCCATCACTTTGCTAGTTCCTCATACATATTTTTCCTGAAAAGTTTGGTGTGTGTTCATCTTGCACTGCATGTGTGTGCGTGTGCACATGTGTGTAAATGGGGTTCTGTGAGCTCTGCTGCTCTAACTCCGCCTTCACTCACTGAACGACGCAGCCGGGAGACCTTTCCTTGCCAGTGCATGGAGCTCTACCTCAGTCTCGCGAATTGTTGCTGAGTATCCTACTTGAAGTAGGACACTGATTATTGAATAATCAGAGGGAAGGGGTGTTTTTAATGTGGTTAGAATTTTATTTACCTGTCCTGTGAAAGAGGCAGGTCTCTTCAAAATTTTTAATTAAAATTAAAATTTAATTTTAAATTGTGAAATTGGTGAAGCACCGTTTTCTTTTCATAACTGAGAAAAGGCAGCCCATGGGGAAGGGATTGGGTTTCTTTCAGGTGATAATGGGTCTTCTGGGAGCACCACGGGCTTGGCCGCCCTTCTGGAGTGGTCAAAATTTAACAGATGCCAAAAGGCTTGCCAGCTATCCCAGCGTGTCAGGTTTACGCTTGGCTCGCGTTTGTCAGAGCAGAATTGCCTTTTCGGGCTCTCAGTCTGGTCTCGGTGGTGAGAAGGCGCTCTTGAGTCTAGTCATTCTGAGAAGGGCAAAAGGGCTTCACCTCTTCAACTTTCAGCTTTGGAGATGAGTAAAATGAGGAGTTAGTTTTTATCATGTCAGAAAATTTACCACATCTGCCAAATGTGGTGAGAAAACCTATTCACTTATTTAAAGCAAACAATAATGTAAGCCATGCTTGGTCAGTTCGACGATTTTTTACTGTCTCTCCACGTGTATTTTTTCCCCTGTCTTTTATTTTCTTTTAACAATCAATGGTATTAGGACTACATTAAATGGTACGTCTTTATCTTTCTCTCAGCCATTATCTGGGGGCTAAATTTTTCACACATACATAAAGTTAACTTTATGATATCGTAAGATAGTTGTATACCCTGCACTGAACGTTAGATTATAAACATGTTTTCATGTTATTAAATATTAATCTAAATGTTAAATTCAATCCAAATCTTAATGACTTAATATTTCCAATGTGGACATGCAGTAATTTATCTAACCATTCCCCTATGGTTGATAGTTTTACTAATAGATGAAAATCTTTAGTAGCACTCAATGAAGAAAAGTTATAAAAAGCATCCATTATGAGAAGTGGAAATTAGGTTCCAGTGGCAATACTATAATTAGGTCACGTATTACATCTTACAATTTTTTTTAACTTATATTCCCACAGTAATGCCTTTCTCAATATTTTTTTTTTTTTTTTTTTTTTTTTTTTTCCGG
>NW_007727943.1:112410-168808 GCF_000696425.1 Galeopterus variegatus | reverse complement strand
GTGGGTGGGACCCGACCCCTCGGCGGGAGCGCCTCCGCGCTTCCCAAGCGGCGCACTAGCACAGTGCGCCACCGGGCCAGCCCCTCTCAATATTTTGAACTGAATAATTTATGCTACTCTTTTTCACTCTTTACTCTCAGACTTCAATCTTTAGAAAATGCTGTACTTAATTTTTACTCAGTATGTGATAGCAATTTGTAATTACACATTACTTGCTAGTCTCTGACAAGTATGTTAGGTTAAGCATCTACTTATGTTTAGCCTTTCCACAGCGGACCTGAACCTCACATTCCATTTCACATATAATGTCCAGCTATGTGTCATGTGTGACGAATAAATGAGACATTATGACATTACCCTCGAAGTACCTCAAAATGCATTTCTAAAAAAAGAAAAGAACTTTCTTCTTAGCAAAAAGTAACATTATCACATCTAGAATCAATAGTCGTTCTTTAACATCATCTAATATCCAGCATATTACTCAAATTCACCAAATGTTCTCCCCAAATGTCCTTTCTAGCTCCTTTGTTCAAATCAAAAACCAGGCCCAGATCACGCATTGCACCTGGTTACGTCCTCTCTCAGTCTTTTAATTTAGGCTCCAGTCTCTTTCTTCTTGCATATCTTCTTACTGCAGCCACTGGCCAGCGGCCTACAGAGACCCCACCTTGCTTGACGGTGGTATCAGTTAGCTTGCTCCTCTTCCCTCTGTATTTCCCGGAAGTTACATCTACAGGTTGATTAGACCCCAGTTAAACGTCTTTGGCTAGACTGCACCACAAGTGATGCTGTGACATCAGAATGCATGACCCTGGGCCGGCCCGGTGGCGCACTGGAGAGTGCGCCACTCGGGAGCGTGGCGGTGCTCCCGCCAAGGGTTCGGATCCCATGTGGAGACCAGTTCCCGCTCACTGGTTGAGTGCAGTGCGGGCGCGACACTGAGGGTTGCGATTCCATTACCGGTCAGTAAAAAAGACAAAAAGAAAAAAAAAAAAAAAAAAAAAGAATGCATGACCCCAAGAGACATGGAATATCTGGTTGTCCCACTATTCCTGATGCTAAGATCAACCATTAGATTAGTGCGATGGCAGTCTGCTCATCTGTCGTACAGTTCTAGTTTTCCCCCAGTGACTGGAACCGTATCATTGTAGCGTTACTTTGGCACCCTACAAATATTCAGGTCCCATTAACTATTCACCTTATGAGTGTCTTGTTTTGGTTTGGTTTGGGTTTTTTGCAGCTTATCAGTAATGAATGTCACAAGTTGATAGTCCTTGCCTGGATCTACATTCTCATCAGGAGTTGCAGGATTATGATTTTCTAAGTCTATCATCCTTCCACAGTTAGTTGGCGTTCTTCTGTAAAATAGAGCTGTATCTTGTCAACTGCAGCTACTTGGTTACCTTGAAATGTAATTCCTACTTGAAAGACATTAAATATACTTTTCCTTAAATTATATAGTGTCAAAATAAGGAGTTGACACTAGCTGCATCAAATGAATTTCTTCTGGCTTTCTCTTTTTTGAATATCATTATGGACTCATGAATTTGCATACATTCAACAGGTATGTTTGTATTGAATTATTCTTGGGTCTCATAATAATACTGTTCTCTCCAGAAACCAATGCAACCAAAACTGATTTTAATTTAAAACAAAGTTTCAAAACAAGTGTGGTTCCAAATATAATAGTCAGGCATGCTGGAGAGAGGAACCATGGTGAGATAGGCTAACAAATTATTCTCATTGTTTACATCTGTGCTCTCCCCGGATCATCAAGATACTGGACAACTCCAAATGTGCATCTGAAGGAAGGCTGCGAGCCTGTGCTGCTTCTCTTCGCTGACTGTCAGCAATAGTACCACGGAGGCATGGATACACTCATAAACAATGGCAAAAGCTAGTTGATCGGCCCATACTCCAAGATGCTTCCAAACCACAAAAGCCATTAAAAAGTGTTTTGTGTTACTTGCAGCAAGAACCCAGTCTAGTCTTTCTTTCTTGACCACATGGATTGTAAAGCAGGAGGGTCGGAGCCCATCTCAGATGGTTCCCGCAGGCAGTCATTGTTTCCCCAGCACTGTTTGTGGAAGAAACACTGAAGAGACCACATGTCATCATCATCATCGTCGTTGTTTTCTCGTTGTTAAAATAGCTGCGGAAGAGGGTGTGTGTGCAGAGTCCTGTCTCCTCCACACCCCGTGTGGTCCTGCACGTTGCACTTTGACTTTGTCCTGTGTCACTCCCAGTCTCTTCCCTGGGGACAGACCCATGTAGAGAGAAGCCACCGCAGCCCAGCTCCTCACCTCATGCATGGCCAAGGCTTGCTCCCCTCCAGCAGAGGCTGAGCGCCTTCTGGGCTGGTCCACATACTCCTGGCTGTTACAAATGGAGGATGCAGAGGCTAAAATTAGTTTCTAAGTTTCTTCAAAGGAAGAGCAAAATACGTAGAGTCAGTTCGCACAGGTTTGACTCACCTTTCCCCACAAAAGCAGAGACCATGTCTGTTTTCCTCGCCACTGTGACATCAGAGCCGAAGATGGTGACTGACACACATATGAGGTGCTCAGTATACATTTAAGGAACAAATAGATGAAATTGATTGCCAAAATTTCATAGCTGGCCATGTATGATTTTTATTTTCTCAAGAAAATGAGCTGCATTACAATGATAATGATAATAACCACCAAGGAGAGTATAAAATACTTCATCAGTGGCTTGGTACCTTAGGCAAGCCACATGGCTTTTTTGGACCTCAGTTTTCCACAGGATAAGTTATTTTAATAAATGACATAAACATCCCTCACAGCTTTCAGCTTCTATAAATAGATTTCTCTTTTAGGCAAGATTATACAGTTTTCCAGTTAGTTACACTGAGAGATATAATTCACGAAGCCTAAGAAAGTAGTAGACCTCAGATGAGTTTTACATGCTTTAGCTTGTAATAAAATGCCAACAGTACTAGTTTATGGTCTCCACCACGGTCCTACTTATCCGTGATTTTGCCCCTTGTGTCTGTAAATAAGCAGGCGTGAGAACACACACACACACATACACACACCTTGGCAAATATAATGCACTCTTTGTCAAGGTCAACCTACTCATAGGACTTTTTTTTTTTTCCTTTTTGTCTTTTCTCGTGACGGGTAACGGGATCGCAACCCTCGGTGTCGCGCCTGCACTGTGCTCAACCAGTGAGCGGACCAGTCTCTATATGGGACCCAAACCCTCGGCGGGAGCGCCGCCACACTCTACCGAGTGCACCACCAGCTGGCTCCTCATAGGACTTTTTTAAAAACAGACCCCCTACCCCTCCTCTGCCCACATTAACGTTGTGATAAATGGTTTTTATCTTAGGTTAGCAGCCAATTAGAAGCACCTTTTAGGAATAAAGCAAGTAGGGTGGCTTCTGGCTCAGAAAATACAAACACTCAGCAAACTGAACAGCACCTCCGGGCTGTCTGAGCTTTTTTGCATTTTAATCATTGCTCATGATTTTACTCACAGTTCATCTTCTCTTTTAACATTAAAAATAAATCCTTTCTTGAACTTTTGCCCTCTCAAGTCGTGATCTCTAAAGGGTGGGTGGGCTTTTGGGGGTTTGTTTGGGTTTTTTTTGCTTTTTGTTTCTTCATGTTCTTTCAAAATAGCTGTAATACCCACATGCAGTCTTTGTACTGATATTAGGCAGCTTGGAATAAATGCCACTCCCAGGCCCTCTCTACTTTCCTGAAAGCCATCCCTGCCTCTCCTGATTGAGCACATTCATACAAGGCCAGTGTACTTGGGCCCTGTGCTGAACAGGGGTACTTTTTTTTTTTCTTATCTTCTCTCAAAACAATCCCAAATAAAGGACCCAAAAGAAATATGTCCAATTGGGAGTCAAGCAGAAACATGTTGGCAATGGACGGGACCAGAAGCCAGTGAGAAGACTTAAACCAAAAATCTCTCCTAGCAGCAGAAGAAGAAAAAAAGAGGTATTTTAAAAATTAAGATGGGAAGAGACAAAATTGGTTCCCATATTGTAACTCATTCAACCACTCCGTAAACCCCTTGAGCTGAGTTTCCTTGTTATGCTAGCCCTTTTTGAGACTAGGTGAAAGAATGTGATCTTTTTCTTCACTCCAAATATCCACCTGGAGCCCTGTCAGGTCTCTGTGATCTGTTTTCAAGATGACTTTGTATGTTCCATGTGCTCTAAAAGTAGCATGGTGGCTGTATTAGTCTGTTTTGTGTTGCCTACAACAAAATATGTGGAACTGGGTAATTATAAAGAGAAACAAAATTTATTCCTTACAATTTCTAAGGCTGAGAAGTCCAAAGTCCATCTGGCGATGGTGACAGGGACCCACGGGTCTCACACTGCAAGATGGTGGAAGTAGAAAGAGAGAAAGACAGACTCTCCTCTTCTTTTAAAGCCCTCAGAACCAGGCCCTTGAACACCATTTTTAATCCGTTCATTACTGCACAGTCCACCTCTTCAAGATCCCACCTTTCAATTACCATAATAGGGTTTCCCACCCTCTTAACGGTCACAGTCGGGGCTAAGTTTCTAATATGTAAAACTCAATTTGAGCTTCAGAGAGTTTCGGGGGGACATAATTCAATCCAATACAGTGGCTTTTACTGAAACATATGAGCCTGGCCTAATTATTTTGACAAAATATAAAATAATAAAGATTAATTTCAGGCAAAGAAAAACTTCCAAAGAAAACCTTACAACCCTTTTATGTTAAAGGTAGACTTCTCACATTTGCTGATATTACTATTTTGTCACCTATTTTATTAGGATAAATGCCCATCCATTATGAATTATTTTAGGATTCCAAAGTTCTTTTCATTTCTGCTCTTCTCCACTAACATACACACATACACATATCCCTGTACATTCATGTACATGCATATACACACAGACACACCCCTGTACACATACAGGCACACACACATACACTTGTAGACACACTTCTTTCATCCCCTTGGCATAATTTCTCAAATAAATTATTACTTTTAGTAACAAATTTTAAAATCTACATTAAGTCCTTATTTTCTCTCTTAAAATAAAAGTGGCTATTCATTATCATACTGTGATCGTCAGAGACTATTAGGGCCATATTCTGTGATTAATATATAATTAATGTCATTCCATTTCAAATTTCCCAAATTCTTATTTTTCAAAAATGAAGTGAATTTTATTTCAATTCTTTACACTCTTAAGTATTCCAGGTAACGTTCTCTGTGAAAGATCCACACTCATTTCTTCATTCTTTCTGCCATTTGAAAAGGAGAAAACTAGTCCATTGGTATATTTTGTTGGTGCAAGACACAAGTGCCAGAATAAATGAGAGGCCTGGGAGAGTCAGACATCTTTCTGATAGGTATGAATGGAGTAGAAAACTGAGACCAGACCTTTAGGTTGATTATAACATGAAAACTCATCTTTGCACAGCAAAGTAAAAAAAAAAAAAGAAAGAAAGAAAGAAACAGGAAGAGATTAGTTCCCATTTCTGCCCTGAGTATAGTATCATCAATAAGCACTGTCCAGGAAATCAAGATCATGCATTCTGTTTTTAAATTCAACTGTTAGAGTCATTTTTACCTTTACCTATAATATAATTTTTACAAGGAGCAATACCTCCAACTATGTCCCTATGTCTTGGAGAGCTTCCTAGAAGCCAGTGAGTTCACGGTCAGTAGGTTAATCACAAGGTTGGGGAATTAAATCAATTTCCCCTGAAAACCACGACTAACAAATTTCAAGTGAACAAACACCGATTTCTGTGGTAAACATCTCATAACAAACATTTGCAACTCCAAGGTTCAAGTCAACAATTCTTAGAATTATCTTTTTTAATAACGACATTACAGGACAACTCTTTGCTCTTTTTAGTAAAGACAGACTCAACTTTTTGGTGATGAGATATAATATAAGTCCAGATTTAACAAAGTTCAATATCCTTTTCTTTTGGATCTAAACAAAGACACTTTCAAAGCAGTTATGTATATAGCTTCTTAATCTCTCAAGATTTCCATTTTTTAAAAATTGAGGTTACTCATTTTTAGTTTTTGTTTTTATAGTATATACAGCATATGAGTACAGTTTACAAAATATAGCATGTGATTTTAACTTTAACAAAAGATAAAAAAAGAAATCAGGATATTAATAAATTATTTCTATGACACTAGGTGAAAACGCAAGCAAGTGCACTATTTAGTTGAACACCAGCGTCCAAGCACTTTGAATGCTTCACTGTTACCATGTTAACCCCAGCGGTTCTGTACACTAGAGTCCCCCAAATCTTCCCTTGACCTTGGAGGTCATGTTGAAGGGCTAATTCCCATTTTGGCTAAAGTACTTGTGAGTACGAACCTCACAGAATCTTTTGGAGTAAAGAAGAGCAACACAAAATAATTTTGTTGTGAAACATGAGATTCTTTTTCTTGACAATACACACTGAGAATTGTTCAAAAGAACTAAGAATGGTAGCATTTATTTTTAATCTGCTGTTCATATACTTGTTTACTGTTCTCGGGAAGGGATATAGATCAATCTGTATTTTCTTTCTGAAAATGGAATGTGTAAAAGTGTGAATCCCTAAGTCTTTAAAAAAATTATGGTAAATTGATTTAATCCATTTCTCAAGAAATATGTAAAATTAGCAGGCATTCAAACCTACCACTTCCTTTATAAAATGATCATTATGATTAACCAATTTGGAAAATCATAAAACACTTTTTCTCTTTACATGTCAGAAAAAAAAGATTAAAAGCAAATGGCTAATGTAAGCAATTGTCTTTGGGTGATAATGACGTGTCAATGTAGGTCCATCAATTCTAATTAATGAGCTACTGTACTGGGGGATGTTGATAACGGGAGAGGCTGTGTGTGTATAGGGCAGGGGCATATAGGAAATCTCTGTACCTTCCTCTCAATTTCGTTATGAACCAAAACTGCTCTGAGAAATAAAATCGATTTTTAAAATGGTCTTTCAGCCTATCTTCTCAGTAATATCTCCAGCAGGTATTTTTAAAATTTATTTTTACTTTAAATATTTAAAAATGAGTTTTAGCCCATTGGGCAATTTTGTTAATGTGATTAACTTCTAGTTGGTATAATAGTCCGCAAAGTCGGGTATGAAAGAACCATTCTTTTAATTTTCCAAGATGCAACTAAATTCTCATTTTGAACTCTCATTACGTAGGAAAGGCAGGGAATATCCATTAATTTACACCCTGCCCACCCACCCTTCAGCAACATTTCCATGAAGCTGGCCTGAGTTCCAGCAGGGGAACTGACAGGTGCTTTAGATATATCAGAATTAAGATTCGGTTGTTTTGAACTCTCATTTCATAGTGAAGGCAGGGAATATCCATCAGTTTACACCCTGCCCACCCACCCTTCAGCAACATTTCCATGAGCTGGCCTGAGTTCCAGTAGGGGAACTGACAAGTGCTTTAGATATATCAGAATTAAGATTCGGTTGTTTTTGATATTGCTTTTTTGTTACTATTCCAGTTAAGAGGAATGGGACCAGGGGAGTTTCTCTCAGAATAAAGAAGGGGGGGTGCTGATTTTGAGTAATTTCAGGAGATATAATTTCAGGAAGTGCTGGAAACAGCTGGAGATAAAGGAGGACTCATAGATGACTCTGAATCATCTTGCTGGTGGATGGTGATAAAATGGTTGGTGGTGACACAAGACCAGGTTGCACTGGTGGGTTATGAGCTCTCTTTGGATGTGTTGAATTTAAGTCATTTTTGAGACACCCAGGTGGAGAAGCTCTGAGCACCTGCAAATATAAATTGGGTGTGCAATTGAGAAGCATGGGTTGAAGATGTAGATCTGATGGTCCTCTTCATAAATGACAGATGAAAACATGGGAATGAGTGAAATTACACAGACATGGAGGACACAGTGGTGAGACAAGGCAGCTGCAGAGAATCTTCCAAGGGACACCAATTTTCAGGGGTAAGCAGCAAAGGAGCCAACCATAGGTAGCAAGAAGGAACAGAAAGGAGAGAGCAGAGTAGCAAAAGCCAAGGCAAGTGTAAAGGAGGGAGTCCACGGGTAAAGTGCCACAAAACTGACTAAGACAAGGCATTCAATTTGCAACCAGGAGGTCACTCGATGGCTTTTGAGAAGTAAGCAGTCACCAGAGTCACTCTTTGGCTACACTCTTAAGGAGTTTAGTAATATAGAGAAGGAGCAAGTTAGGGCAGCTGATTATAGGAAAGGTTTGAACAAAGGAAGGTTGATTATGTCTGTCATTGTTTTGTGTCTTTTTTTAATGTGGAGGAGACTTGAGCATGACTTTAAACTGAGGAAAGATCAAAGAGAAAGGAAGAGAATAAAGATATTGGAGCCCCTCGCCAAAAAGTGATAATTGATGCAGCTGGGCCCTGGCAGAGGTGGAAGGGCTTAGATGAGAAGGGGATCACAGTTGACCTTGGACAAGAGCTCTTCCTGAGAATCAGAAGGGTGAGAAGGGAAGAAGGTACATGGGTGTTCTAGAGGACAAGATGAGAATTTAGATTCTCTTTGTAGCCCCCTGATTCTTAGTACGCATTTAATAATTTTGCCCCTGTATCTGGGGGAAAAAATGAATAATAAACCATGATTAAAAATCATTGTTCTCAAAGTAAGTCACACCAAAATTTATATGGACCTTTCCCAAAAAAAGATACTTCCCATAGTGCAGCAAAGAAAATAAGTGCAATGCTTATAATGTCCGTGTATGATGTATCTTTGTGTCCCTCAAAAATATATATGGTGACTTCCTGTTTAATGTTGCTATTAAATATCTCTGAATGGGACCTACACAGTGAACCTAATTCAAATCAGAAAGAGAAATTTTGAGAGGACCACACCAAAGCCAAGCATTCCTGTTCAAAGATAGGTCATGAAAGAGGTTATGAAACAATTAATCAACCAGAAGGAAAGCCCTTATGTCTGCTCCACCTACCCCACCTCCAGTGTGGAAGGCCTGGGTCTGCTCAGCCACCTGGAGAAAAAGGGGCTAAACATAGTTGGCTGCAACCAAAGTGAAAACACCTAAATGTTGACAACAGTGTTTGGAACGAAGAGGAAAGGGCTCATTCCTTTGAGTGTTCTCCATCTAGGTCTCCTGGCAACCTGAAATTTCTGCCTAATTTCTGATTCAAAGAGAACAAAAATGAGTCCTGGCTGTTAGAAAGAAGGTGCCTTGATTGTGGTGAGCACATAAAACAATAGTAAATGTAACAAAGGGAGTTTTTGTTTTGCCTTTTATTTTATTTTCGCTTTATATCACTGAATTACAAAAGTAATACCTGCTTAATAAAGAAACTCAAATTACAGGCATGTATATAGTAGAGAGCAACACCTGCCATACCTATTGCCTCTCTACTACCCACTCCTAGATTTGGTATTAAGAAATGTAATTGCTTTACCTTTCCAAATTTGTCTACATGCGTATGTATAAAAATGGGATGTTACTATGACTACTATTCTCCAACTTGATTTTTTCATTTCATTATATATTACAGATGTCTTTACATGTCAGCATACATGGATTCTTCCTCATTCTTTTTGTCAGCTGCAGAAAATTACATTTTTATTGCACCATAATTTATTTAGTCATTTCCCCATAATAAGAACATTTAAAGTATCTCAACATTTTTACCACATCAAGAAAGCGGCAGTAAACATCTCTGTACACATAGCTTTGTGGTCTTGTTTTTTCTTAAATAAGTTCTTAGAAGTGAAGGAAAATTGCTGGGTCAAAGGGTGTGTACATTTTCAGTTTTGATAGCAATTTCCAGATTGTTCTCCAAAAAGACATACTACTTCATCCTCCCACCAACAGTTTTTTAAGAGTGCTTTTTCCCTTGTGCCCTAGCCAATACTGAGTGTTAATATCTTTAAATATTTCCTCACTTATAGATAAAGGTACTTGCTTTGAGCAGAAGTTCAGGGACATCAAGGGAGTTTACCCTTCTAAAAAAGTAGGGGGGAGTCATATGCTGGGATCGAAGAAGAGGGAGGATGCTTCAGGGCTAGAAGAACATCAGGAGACAGGCACTTGGATGAAGTGGAACAGGAGCTGACCCACAATTGCTACGCAACTGAAAAGGCTGGGGGCGGGGGGGGGGAAATTGGGGTAAAAAATGCATAAAGTTTTTATGAAACCAATAACAGTTTAGTTATGTGACTTTTCTAGTTTTGCAGCAAGAACAAACAAATGGATGGCTGGAAGAATTTAAGGTTGGAATTGATCAAGCTGGTGTTATAACAGAGTCATCTGGTGAGAAACAGAAACTTCTCATGGTTGAAAGATTGTGTGAAGATCCTGATGTGGGACCACACTGAATGAGTCAAGGGGAAGGGCTGATGGACCAGGAGAAAATATCAAGGGTCATGGCTAGGTCACAATCAAATCAGAAGCAAGGCTAAAGGGTAGGGAGGGAGATGGAGTTGCTGATCAGAGAGGAGCGTTTCTGAGCTCAAGACTTCAGCAATGCCACGGGGCAGCTCCTGGCTATGTTGGGGTGTGGGGAACGGAGTAGGTCCTGAAGCAAAGTGGAGCTAAAGGATGCTAGAGAACGGCATGTATAGCCATGACAAAGGAGGGCTATATGGGTCATCCATCAGGGATGGCAAGACAGGGTGGAGCCAGGTCACATGTTGAGGTCACAAGTCCTCACGATTGATTGAATGAGTGATTGATCTGGATGTGAGATGGTTGATGGAGGACAGGCAGCAGCAGGGTAAAAGACAAGAGCTTCGTTGGAGGAGGGCTCGTTGAGAGGAGCTTAGCACAGACTACCAGCCCCCACAGGTCTGTGTGTTGAGAGGAGGAGAGTGGAGAGAAGGAAGCTTCCTCTTGGGTGAAGAGTGTTCAAGGAAAAAGACGAGGATCTCAGGACATCAAGGAATAGAATGTGACTTCCATGAGGCACAGAGGAAGCTGGAGAGGAAGTGCTGATTAGGATTTCTATCAGGCACCTTTGGCACCGTGAAATGATCAAATGTGAATCAAGGGGTTTGGGAATCAGGGCATCAGAGAGTGGATAGAAGGATGAAATGGTCCACGTGGAGCTTCCAGGTGAAAGTGTACTGAGACTCCAGCATGGCTGTGCTGCCGGGAGTGTGAAAATTGGATGACTGAGGCTGTCCATTCTGCAGGGACTGGGGAGACTGCATATCTGGCTGCTGGCCTCTTCGTATTCACGTATGTCCCAGCCATTCAACTAGCCACACAACCTTGCAAAAGTTACCTGCACTCACTAAGCCCCCATTTTCTCCATTCAAAAATAAGAACAATCATAGTATTTATCTCATGAGGTTGTTTGAGGATAATATTAAACATTGCTTATTAAACATAAAGCATGTGTTACTGGAGTACAGTAAGTATACAATAAATCACAGCTATAATTACTCAGATTGTAGAAGGTTTTAAATTATATATCCAGTTTGAAAGAGAAAGTCTTCACAATATTGTAAATTCTAAGTAAAAAATATAACAGGCCATGGACAAATTCTACACACAGAGATAGAAATCTCTTATGTGAATACAAGCAGAGATCCTAGTAAAAAAATAGCTCCATGGCTTTAATGGTTTCTCTCACACAAAACAAATGTAGAAATTCATACTTTACTTTAAAGCTTTTAAAGTGCAAAACTGTGTCTGTCCTATAGATGCAGATATTAAAGTTTGTGCTATCTTCTGGTTTATGCCCAGGTTTCACTATTTTTAAATAAAAAAATTATATCAGATAAGATGTAATTGATGGAGGCCAGGCAGCAGCAGGGTAAAAAACAAGAGCTTTGATATAAGATCAAATTATATGAGATAAGAACAATTAAGAACCACTTATCTTTAATTCTAAACACAAAGTATCTATTCTCTGTGTGTTAGTTCTTTGAAGTTATCCTCTACAGCCTTGTTTGTGGATGACTTAATAAAGATATCTTCCACCACGTTTCTGTTTGACAGTGCTGGGTGAGCTCTGCAGGCTGACCAGGTGGAGGTCAGACAAATTCCCTCCACTACTAGAAACATATCCTCCACTTAGCTTAACACCAGTGCCTTAGATGGGTGTCTTAGCCTCGATGGTAGCAGTAACTAGATACATAGTTTTTCTCTATATCACCTTGGTTTTTAGTGTGTTATTTTTTCCCTGTCAAGGTAGTTGTTTTTCTATTCATGACTTATTCATCAACGTTTTTAGGAAAACAATGATATTTTGGCAACATCAACTCCTAAAAGTCGATGCTAACCTAATATTTAAGCTCTTGGGAAGTGTTAGAAATTCACACACAGGGCTGTTCCAGTTATCCATGCCTTGGTTTATGTTCTCTCTGCCCTTTCTACCTTGATTTCCCAGGCTAACTCTTGCTAATCCCTCAAGATTCAATTAAGGGATCTTCCTCAAAGCTTTCCCTGAAGTTCTGTGTTGAGCTAAGCGCCTCTTATCTGGTTTCCTAAAAGATGACCAAATTATGTTGATATCACCTTCTAATGGGTCTGTCCCTCCTACAAGACAGGAGCCTTGAAAGCAAGGATCTGTTTCAATCATCTTTGTTCTCCCAACATCCAATAGGCACTTTAGACACAGGGCCTAACTCCTATAAAAATGTTCGAGATCTTAAATATAAACGCATTGGGTTCAAAATACAAAAAAAAAAAAAAAAATCACAAAATATAAATTAGTAATTGTTCTATGGGATGTCTTCAAAATGTGGCACTAAGTCAACTGGTTGACTAGAATTAAATTCTTATTTATATAAAAACATAAAGATTAAATCACAAGAACCAAATAATTCATTCTTAAACACTCACAAAAGTTATATGAACCATCTCAAAATTATATTTAATATAGAAATAGGTATAGTTGAACATGTTCACTATCATATATACTTTCCAAGAAAAGGTATGCCCAGGGCCAAAAGCATCCCACAAACACAGTGTCTAAACCCAGCAGGAACTCACAAATGTTTGTTGTGATGTTCGTGTTTATCTTCAATTCAGTTCTGCAGGCATTGCTCAGAGCTTATTTTGACTCAGCCTTTGCTCAGGTCTCAGGCTGATTATATAATAGTCTTTCCTTCAAGAAGCTTGAAATGTAGAAGTGGGGAAAACAAATGTGAATAAACTGGCTAAGAATGATATTTCCTTTGCCTTCAATCTATTTTCCCATTCACGAACACAGCTTGCATGGGGCTATTCAGATCTTCCAAAGGGACTGTACAGCCCCACCTTTGTAGGTGAAACTTCCTAAGCAAATTTAAGTCTTTCTTTCCATTTTCTAAGACGAGATGCAATTGGTGAACACCATTACATTGCCAGTAGTGCAGGCAAACATTTGTCTTTGTTCAGGACAGCCTCTCTCTCCAACAATCATCTTACTCAGACACAACTCATCCACACACTTTTTAAGGCCTACCCCAAATTCCACGCCTTCTGGAAGACTTTTCTGAACCTCTCCTCTTCACCCTCAGTACAGGTGACCGTTCCCTTCTTTAAACTCCCGTACCACTTACTGTTTAAGGTTGTTTTACAAGCTTGCATTTTCCCTTGACCACTTTTGAAAGGACCAATCTCATCTTGTTCATTGTTCCCTTCCCCACTGTCTCTCTCAAGTGTTCAGCTTTTTGTGAACAGTTGCTAAATGCAAGGACTGAGCTTGTGGGTTTAACGCAAATGTATATGTGTACACGGGGTGTGGAATAAGGATTTGGTGCATATTATCATCTTTACAATCCATTTTTCTTGTACTCCACAATATGGTACTCCCCACAACCAATTCCTAACATTTTTTGAGGTAGGCTTCACCTTTTCGATGGTTTTAGTGTTTGTTTCCTTTGGGGTGTTGTTAATGTATGGAGATTTATCAGTGAAACTAATCTATACTTTGGGCTAAGTAATTGCCATCATCCACATAATCTTAAAGGGAGTTGTATTTTATGGTGAACCACTTCCTTGCCCGACCTCCTTTAATGCATGTGATAGTGATTCCACTAATCTAATTTGTCAGCACCCTCCAATACTCTGTTGGTCACTAATGTGTTTTGAAACCAACTGAAAATAGCCTCTTGCCTACTGAAGACCTACTCAAATACCATAGCTTCTATAAAGATTCCTTTAATCCTGGACTCTTGCCTTTTTAAAGTCTTGGCTACTTTCTCAGTTGTAACTAGGCAAGATGGGGGAATTTAAAGAGAACCCTGGTAGAGTTACATGCAAGAAACCATACTCCAAAGATTCTGGCTTCGAGATAATCCTCCAAAATGATTTTCCCCAAACCATTTTCCCACCTACTACCAGTTCAGTGTTTCTCAAACTTTCCTCTTTCCCATACCACCTTCAAGATTTTTGCTTTTTCTATGTATTGCCAGCATTATTTTTTATTTAATCATTTTCTTTATCATTTCCTCTTTTTACTTATGTAAAGCCTCACATTAGTCCACTCACCTCACACAAAGATTATAGAGTGGGGACAGCTGGGGCTTTCTGAGTCCTTCTGCTTTTCAGATTTTCCCCTGAGCTTCACTATCATGGCCACAGAACCTTGCACACAACAGAGGTTCTGTAAATAGTAGCAGAATGAGTGAATGTGTCAACACCCTGTGAAGACCATGACCACCTTCTATTCCTTTCGCCAAATCTAGGTTGCAAACACCCTGTATTGAAAATCTTAGTATTATGACAGGTAACTTAGAAACTTATGAGTCTCATTTCATAATAATATAAAAAGAATTCATCTTTGTTTTACTTATGTTAAACTCTTCTAAAAGGCACAAAATGGCCTTGTGTGTGTGCCTCCCATCCAAACCTTCCAAATTTACACACACACACATTTTTAAAAATTGTCACAGTAACTTTAAAAAAAAAATAGAGAAATCCTAAGAAGCTCACTGTTAAAGTAGGGTTGAGCTTCTTTCCCTTGCAGCTTGAATTGTTTGCTTTGGTGATCAACCTAAGTTAGTAAACAACCAGAAGTACAAGTTCATCCTTTTCATGAGCCAAATTCATCAATTTAAGACTGAAAATACATGTTCATATTTGCTGACACTATTTAGATAGCTTATGCAACAACATTCATCTCTGTTGGGTAGATTGGCAAACAGTGATAGTATAATCTCCTTGGTACAGAAGGTTTTAGATTAAAATAGAATTTTAAAGTAAAATAACTAGCTGATGCAGTTTTACAGAACAACTTTAAAAAATCCCCAAGCCACAAACATCTTCACAAATGAAATATTTGCATTATACACCCACTCCTTTGTTCCCCCTGATTTAATAACACTTAGCAAGCACAGGATTTTGCCTTTGTAAAAATACACTTGTTTCTTCAGCAGTGCAAACTGATGACCAACTCTGTTGTACGTCATAAAAGTTTTTATGAAATTCCTTCTGTATCTTGCATCCACAACAACTGTTAAAGTGACCTCACTATGTGAATACAATGGGTGTCTACTGAAATAAGAACCAAATACTGTGAGAATTTACTCTAGGAATGGAATGTATCTAGCCCATAGTAGGCACTAAATAATGGCAACCATTGTTACCAATTCAACAAACACTCACTGAACAGAAATGTGAAAAGTGGCATGGTAAATGGAAATTTGAATTGAGCTTGGAGGAGAGTCACTATGGGGAAGCTGAGAGAACCTGTCCTTATGGACCTTGCAAGGAGACAGAGATTCTGGCTAGATGCCATTGGGGGGCCAAGGGCAGGGAGCCTGACTAAAGGTGAAGTTGAGCATAGCCAATCCAAGGCCCCAGACCATCCTTCCATGCCTTGGAGTGTTCCAGGTTACACACAGAAGCCTGTCTGCTGTTCCTGTCCTGGAGGCTCTAGATCCTTCCATGGGCAATTGCCTGCAGGTCATCTCTGGATCATGAGTGAAGAACTCTGAGCCCCTGGTATTTGCAGTAATCTATCTCGTCCTACACCTTTGTCTTTTCTAAGACAGTGTTTCTTAAAGAGTGATTCGTGATACCTCCTGGCACGTCAGTAAAATCTGAAGATTCCAAGAACCCAAGATAGACTTCTTGAATCAGAATTTCCAAGGGTGAGGCCAGGGAAGCTATTGTTCAACAAGCTTCCCTAATGATTCCAGGCATAATGAAACTTTTGAAATTCACTGTGCATTGAGAAAACCGATGCTTTTTGCAATTTATTTAAAGGGAAAGGGTGCTAGAGACTTTTAGCAGCAATATATGAGAAAATAATAATAATAATAATAATAATAATAATAATAATAATAATAATAATAATAATAATAATGAGTCGGGGAGAGATCGTTCGAAGCTCCTATCTAGGAACCTGGAAGCGCCGGTGTTGTTGGCCTGTCTCAGCCACCTTTACGCTCAGGTAGGAACAACTGGAGAGAAAAAGTACGTGTGGGCCACGCCCGCCCGACGCCCCATGAGACCGGTTCAAGGTCTGGAATCGGCCCTCCAGGCCACGGTTGGGGGCGCCAAGGCCGCGGGAAGTGCTCGACGAGCCCTTTCCAGCAATCCAGACTCGGACTCGCAGGGGCGCAAGCGTGATGGGGACTTCAGGCGGCCTCGCCCTTCCCGTTACCATTGGCAACAGCAGTCGGGTCCCCAAAGTTAGCGTGGCGTGAAAAGGTGGGACCTCTGCCTTTGGAAGCCAATGCGCATGCGGCGGTCGGCCAGTCACACGGCACTTCCTGTCGCGTGATCTTGAGGACCAATGAAAGTGCAAAACTGCAGGCCCACGTGCCTCCGTTCCCATTAGCAACCGGAGGCTTCCAAGCACCCTTCCCTTCCTCCGCTGCTTCGGCGCTCCATCCACTCTTGGTGGTCACAGCGTGGCAAGGGTCTGCCTGGCCTCTCCCGCTCCCTTAGGCTGCCAGCTCCCGTCCGCCGCCATGGTGAGTAGCCGACCCGCTGGCGCCGAGGAGAGAACAGCGGCCGGGGCTGGAGACGCTGAGCGGGTGGGCCCGGAATGATGGCCGTCCTCAGCGGGCCTGAGGAACCCCGCTCCCGGGCCTCCCGAGGAAGGGAGGGTGCGCCGGCGCGGGAGGTTCGGTCGACCTCGGCCCACGCCCCTCCGGGATAATCCTGGGTGAAGCCCTCTCCTAGCAGCCTCGCTGCACCACATCGCTTCGTTCCTCGCTCCTGCCTGGGGGTGCCCGGGCCAAGTCGCAGCTCTCAGGTGGCGCGTGAAGAGAGCCAGACGGAAGCGCTGCCAGCTGAAGGCGCGGGGCAGGTTCGCACTCTAGTCCAAACTCCAAGTTTGCACACATGCGCGCGCGGGCGCACGCACGCCTTTGGCAGCGTAAAGTTACACGTTAACGAGCCGAGGAGTGAGAACGAATTCACGCTCTGTAGTTAATTGAATCCAACTTTGTGATGTGGAAGCGACTTAAAGAATCCAAGCACTCCATTTTACAGCTGAGGAAATTTGGGTGACCTTTCCTTTGTTTTGACCTGTTCAGAAAAGACCACTAGGCCCTCCAGAGGTTAATAGCATGCCAGCTTAAACAGCAATCATACTTAGAACAATACGTAGTATTGAAGTATTCAGAAAGAGGGATGAAACCAGGGTTGAGAGCGCCACTTAAATGGACTACCGAGATTCCTCTGCAACCAGAACTCTTATTTTGGCCCACACTGTATTCCAAACACTATCTCAGAGCTGAGTATACAGCTGTGAACAAAACAGCGTTCCCTACCCTTTTTGAGCTTAGAACCTGTCCCACTCATTCTCTTGATTTCCCTAAAACAGTGAAAATGAGTTGAAAAAATGATGATGACGTCACAAAAATTGATATCTGTTACTTTCTGTTCTATCAGCTATCATTCCTTTCTGTCAATTTGGTTAACAACCGACGCTCTGGAGTCAAGCTTAGGTTCTTTATTAGTAAATTGCAGATAAGAACTACACTGGGGTTGTTAAAATGATAAATGAAGTAATGCATGTAAAACAAATAGCGCAGAACTTGCTAAAGCACTCAGTATATGATAGGTTTTATTAGATTGTGCTCATTTTTATCATTACATTTTGTTCCTTGTACTTCTCATAGTAAAACGGTATATGGATTTGTGGGCATGGTCAGGAACAGGGAACCATTTCTGGTACATTAACCCCTTCTCTTCTCCTAGCATCCCCACCCCCACCCCCCACACACTTTAAGGCACAGTTTTGAGACACTAGGTTGGTAATGCTCTGGTAGGATTCCTTGTTATGTGTTTTCAGCTCCCATTTAAAATTTTTAACAGAGAATTTCTCCAACAAAATTCAAATTCTGATTTCCCCATGTGGTTACCTTCCATAGTTTCTAAACATTTTACAGCTGATCATTATAGCTACCTCTCATTTAACAGATGGTAAAGCTGATGCCAGTGAAGTTAAGTGACTTGAGCTGGTAACAGTTACACAGGTTGGTAGTTGCATAGCTAGACTTAAACCTGGTTTTTAATCCAGTGCTTTGTCACATCAACCTATTCCATTTCCTCTCTGTATTAGTTTTCTGTTGCTTATGACAAAATACCTGAAACTGGGTAATTTATAAAGAAATGAAATTTATTTCTCACAGTTTTGGAGTCTGGGAAGTCCACAGTCCAGGGAACACATCTGATGAGGGCCTTCTCCCGATGTCCCATGACTTAACTGTAAATACTATGATGTAAAGTTAAAAATATTTAAATACTGATATAAAGTCAATAAATCTTATGTTACAGGACAAAGAATAAGAGGAACAAAAACAAAGATAAATGCTTAATATATATAATATACACAGACATATTCTTGACAAAATAGGGGGGATAATTACAGTCCTCATTTCTGTAACTGGTCATGTGGTTGTAGCTGTTATTTATAACTACTTTCTTCTTCTACCCATTCTGTGTTCCCTTTGCCTTCAGCAAGCACCTTAGCTTGTTGTGGTTCTTTACCCAGCAGAGTGACCCAAACCTTCCTCCTTGAAGAGTCTGGGCTGTTTGTAGCCTGGATGGGATTGCTGTAATTTCCCATTGACCTTAATCACAGGGCATGTGTAGTACTAAGAGATCTCCTGTATGTCAGACATAATTTTCCTTATCTCCATTTGGAATAGTAGTCCAGCTTCCCCTTGCTAGTCCGGATCAGGAACCCAAACTAACCCCATAACTCCTTTCTTAGCCTATTGACTCAGAGGCAAGGAGCCCAAAGTGGCCAATTGTCAGCCTTAACTTCCAGTTCATCATTGTGTCTCCTGGTGGAAACATTCCTCCCTCTGGAACTAAGACCTCTAGGCCAGCAGAACATAAAGTCTCAGTAACAGAAGCAAAAATTTTGCTAGTGGATCATGAGGGGTAATGATGAGTGGTGCCACTCCCATTTCCACCCCTTGTTTCCTGGACCCGTGAGTCCTGGCTATGGGAGAAACAGTACCATATATTGGGTACTGTTTTACAGAATACAAAATACGGATGTATTTTGTATTTCTCTTCTGGAGAACTTTGCCCCATTCCTGCAGGATATTATCACCTAGCTGGTGCTGTAACTGTGACCTCAAAAGGCCATTCCACCATTCTATCAAGCCTGCTGCTTCAGGATGATGGGGAACATGGTAAGACCAGTGAATTCTATGAGCATGAGCCCATTGCCACACTTCTTTGGCTGTAAAGTGAGTTCCTTGGTCAGAAGAAATGCTGTGTGGAGTAGCATGATGGTGAATAAGGCATTCCGTGAGACCATGGATGGTCATTTTGGCAGCAGTGTTGCACGTGGGGAAGGTAAATCCCCATCCAGAGTAAGTGTCTATTCCTGTAAGGACAAAATGCTGCCCCTTCCATAATGGAAGCAGTTCATTGTAATCAACCTGCCACCAGATAGCTGGCTGATCACCCTGGTGAATGGTGCCATATTGGGGGTTCAGTGTTGGTATCTGCTGCTGACAGATTGGGCACTTAGCAGTAGCTGTCACCAGGTTGTCCTTGGTGAATGGAGGTCCATGTTGCTGAGCCCATGCATAACCTCCATCTCTGCTACCATGGCACTTTGTTCATGAGCCCACTGGGCAATGATGGGTGGCTGGAGAAAGAGGCTGACTAGTATCTACAGAATGGCTCATCCTGTCCACCTGATTATATTAAACTCCTCCTCTGCTGAGGTTACCCTTTGGTGGGCATTCACATGGGAAACAAATATCTTTACGTCCTTTGCTCTCTCAGAGATGTCTATCCACACACTTCTTCGCCCACATTTCCTTGTCACCAGCTTTCCGACCATGTTTCTTCTGAGTTCCTGAACATCTGGCCAAACTATTGGCTACAGCCCATGAATTGGTATATAATTGCACATCTAGCCATTTCTCCTTCCAAGTAAAGTGCACAACCAGATTCACTGCCTGAAGTTCTGCCCATTGCGAAGATTTCTCCTCACCACTGTCCTTCACGGATGTCCCAGAAAGGGGCTGTAGTGCTGTAGCTGTCTACTTTTGGGTGGTTCCTGCATATTGCACAGAACCAGGCGCTAATCTTCTCTTCCTCTGTCAATTGATCATAGGGTACCCCCCACGAGGCCATAGGTGCAGGCTGGGGGAGAAAAGGTAGTGTAGCAGGAGTAGGAATCATGGGCATTTGGGCCACTTCTTCATGTAAGTTACTTCTGCCTTCAGCACCGGCTTGGGCCCGATCACATATATACCACTTCCATTTGATGATGGAGCACTACAGTGCACGCCCAACCATATGACTTGCTGGGTCAGATAACACGCAGTTCACGATGGGCAGCTCAACTTGCATGGTAACTTGGTTACCCATAGTCAAGCGTTCAGTTTCTGCTAAGGCCCAGTAGCAGGTCAACAGCTGTCTCGAAAAAGGAGAGTAGTTATCTGCGGATGATGGGGCCTTGCTCCAAAATCCTAAGGGTCTCCACTGTGACTCACCTCTACGGGCCCGCCAAAGGCTCTAGACAGCATCCCTATCTGCCACTGACACCTCAAGGACCATTGAGTCTGCTCGATCATACAGCCCAAGGGGCTCAGCAGTTTGCATGGCAGCCTGGACCTGCTGCAGAGCCTTCTCCTATTCTGAGCCCCACTCACAACTAGCAGCTTTCCAGTCATTTGGTAGCCGGAGTAACAACTCTTTAGTGATTTGACCTATGTACATGTAGTATACATGTGGAAGCAGAGGTTGTGAATAGCCATTTCCTAGGCTGATGCTGTTTCTCCTATTGAACTCAGCTTTCTGCTCCCTTTTTTCACTCCGATCCATTGCAGTCTAGGAACTTTTCTGTCCTTAGTCCCAAAGTTCATCCTTCTCACTTTGAGTAATTTTTTTCTTCTTGGTCCTAGGACAATCTTAACTCTCCTTGACAGGAGAAAAAGTAATTAACAGGTATGAATTGGCCACCCACTCTGCACAAGGCACTGTGCCAGGTGTCATAATTCATGCCCTCATGGAGCTTACCATCTAGTTGGAGGAGCAACATCTGAAAAAAAGAATGAAGTACCACCTTAACACTAGGTAGTAATCAGTCTTTGGTGGTGCCAAATAAGTAGCAGACATGATATATGCTAATTTTTGGAGGAAGGCATAACTATAGAGTCACCGAGGGTACATTGGGAGGTGTCATAGAGTAGGTAAAACAGTCCTTGAACAGTGGGTAGGAATTTAGTGATGTGGTGGAACTTGCGTGTAGTGGTTAGTGAAAGCCAATTGTATGCATTTCTTCTCACCTCTGCATTCGGTGGCATTATATTGGCAGCTTGAAATTGGCGATAGTGGAAGTATTTACATCATGGAAATCAGCAAGGGCTACACATCAGGGTCCCCTACCCAGAAAGCCTGTTGTTAAACTGTACCAGCACACCACTGGGTAGGATTCAGATTTTTGAATAGAAGTGGAGAGCTACTTTTAGGCAAAGATCAGGGTAACATGAGTGAAAGTCAAGGCAGGACATTTTAAGTCATGATTCAGGGCTGATGGGCAGTCTAGGCTGTCTAAAGAAGAGTGTTCATATAGTAGAATCCTGGGAAACAGGTTTAGAGAAAGAGTTTGGGGGGTCTTAAGGACTGAAGAGTGTAGCTTTAATACCACAGACCAGAATGAGAATTTGTGGTTTATTTGTTTTGTTTGCTACATTGTTTTGAGATAAAGTTGCATGATGACATTTCGCTGAACGATATACCACATATATGACGATGGTCAGAGCAATTGGCTAGGTGGTGTAGTAGGCTATACCATCTAGATTTGTGTAAGTACACTTTATGATGTTCACACAGTGATGAAATCACCTAACAACAAATTTCTCCAAATGTATCCTCATAGTTAAGTGAAACGTGACTGTATTTCCAAATTGGGATATTCTCACCCATATTGATTTGTATATAAGAGATAACATTGTCTCTAATGTAGGTATCCAGTTGTTTTTTTTAAAAATGCCTAGAGGAAATGTCTCGTTGTTAGTCACAAGTCAGGTACATATGCAACTAAAACACATTGCGTTTGTGTAGCATGTAGGTTTCCCTCTCACTTCCCTTTTATTCTTGCTATCTCCGTTCTATCATCTAGTCCTTAAATGCATACGCTACTCAAATTGCTTTGGTAAAGTACATCAGCAACTTCTTAATTACAAATCCAAGTAACATGGCTGAAGCCTTGCTTTTAGTTGACCTGTTCTACTCTGACATCCCTGCGTTCTTGGGCTTGCCTCTTAAATATCTGTCAAGCTTTCATCTGGTTTAAAATAAAGACAAATTAATGGCCATTTCCAAACCAAGTATACTTTTTAAAGCTGTATTTGATGGAGTTAGGTTAAGTTGCTGTAATAAAGACCCCTAAAAACAGTGGCTTAAAGAATACAGAAGTTTATTTCTCTCTCACTTAACAGCCATCTCATTGTTCATGTCAGGAGAGTGGGTCAGTGCTATTCCATGAGGTAGAAACACAGGTCCCTTTCATCTTGTGCTCCCCCAACCCCTGGGCATTGATGTTGTCTGCACAGTTCCACTGAGTCACCACCTCTTCCAGGTTCCAGAGAAGAAAGAGTGGCAAAGGTGTACCCAATATCTTAAGGCCCAGGCTTTGGAAATAGCCAATATCTGTTCTGCTCACATCCATTGCTGCAAAGTAGTCACAGGGCCTCACTTGACTGCAAGGTGGGCTGGAAGTATCATCTAGCCGGGCAGCCATGCCGCCAGAAAGAAGGGAAAAACAGAATTAGATGGACATCTAGCAGTCCGTAGCATAGAATATCCTGTATATTTTCATTGTTGGTTCTTTTATCAAATCTTCAAGACTTAACAATTAAATTACTCCTCTCTTTTTCAGGCAGAGTTGGGCCTAAATGAGCACCATCAAAACGAAGTTATTAATTATATGCGTTTTGCTCGTTCAAAGAGAGGCTTGAGACTCAAAACTGTAGATTCCTGCTTCCAAGACCTCAAGGAGAGCAGGTACCAGAGGACTCTAAGAAAACCAAATGGGAACGTGGATCCTTTCTGGTAGCCAATGTGGGGATGCTGTAGCAGAGGACATAACAAACTGTTCCTGGGATTATCATGAGCAATTACTCACTGCAAGCAGCTACACTAAGCCTCGTGGATATATGAAACCCAAGAAATTAGATTGTAGTGGGAGCAATGAATCTATTATCAGACATGCACATGATGATAATTATAGGATAGCAAAGTTTAATCAGGAAATTGCTAAGGACTTGTAGGTTAATGATTGGCTTGCCGTATTGAACATTCCAGAACTTTGCTTGAGTTATTAATTGAAAGATTAGAGCCACAAGACGTGGCAATTAGTGAGAAAACACCTATGTAGTTCATACTGAAGAATTAGGAGATGGGAAAACAGCAGGAAATCATGAAAAACTTGTGACTGGTACCAAAACTGTTAGTTGATTTGTAGCAAGAGATAATTAATTTGATTGGCCCAATAATGGAAGATAATTAAATATTAAGTAGACATAAGTAAAAAATACCTCCAAGTGAGGTACCACTGTCATAAAGCCATGAACTTTGCTCAGTAGTAGAGGCCACCAGCCTTAGACCGTTATCTGTTCAACCCATTAAACTAATCTGATAATCTGGTTTCCTAGCCCCCCAGCAGATGAAAGCAACAATTTAATTGGTGAGAACATGGTATGTTCTATTTAAGAATATAGAGAGATTATTAATATATTTAATAAGGACTTTTATAAAAAATAGTTAAAGTTTTATTTTTTGAGAGCAGGTATATTCTGGCTAGATAAAATGTTCAAGAATCGTAAGTCAAATACTGTTAGCTTGAGTATAACTATAGGACTTTAGTGAAACGAGATCTTGTTTGATTATGTACTTTTGGAAGAGAGGAAGAAGATAAAGCTGAGGTTGGGGCAGTTGCTTTTATCTGAGAGTCTGATGGATAAGGGACTTTGGAGGGCAGAAGCAGGGAGAGGAGAGGACTGCGTTACCGTGAAGCTCTCAGTGAAAGTAGGAGGCACACAGAAGCTTTTGGGCATGTTGCTGAGATTGCTGAAAATAATCGTGGGGTTTAGTCATCCCCAGTGGGACTGCAAGCAAGTCACCTTCACCCTCCAAGCCTGTGTTCCTATCTGTAAAGATAGGGGATTGAAGAAGATGGCTCCAAAGTTCCCTTCTGACCCAAACATTCTCTGTGTGAGAACAGATTGTTAATGCTAGTGTTGATGATGTTCATTTTTGTGGAGTAGTCAGTGGAGCTTTAAGTTAAGCTTTTTTTTCTTTGGGGTCTCAAGAATGCTAAGAGAAACAGTATATAATTACATTTATTTCTCACAGGCATTTACCAACATGTGAATAGTTCATACAATTATTAAAATGCTGGAGAAATAATAGAAGAAACTACACCTTCCAGGTGACTTTTGAAATTAGTAAATGTGATAAGACTAATTTTAGTGGAGATTGAAGTAAAAAACATTTAATACTGAAAAATTAAAGAAAAAAGTAGATGATGGTTTGGGGAATGTTTCTGAGCATTTAGCTGTATTAAAGGATGTGCACATTTGAAGAATTAACCACAATTTAATTGTTTCAGTATCAAAAATAGAGTTTAAATATTTTCTGTTTTATTAATAAAGAAGATAGTTCCCAGAGAGATTTTCACTGTAATCCTTTAATCCCTTAGATGACATGGAATGTGCGTTTCTTAATGTTGTTGTATTTTGTAAACTGTTTTTGTTATTTCTCAAGCTTAGGATCATGGTTGTTTTTTCAGGTTGGTGGAGGAGACCTTCACCATAGATGAAGTGTCCGAAGTCCTGAACGGGTTGCAGACTGTGGTTCATAGTGAGGTAGAGTCTGAGCTCATTAACACCGCCTACACCAATGTGCTACTCCTGCGGCAGCTGTTTTCACAAGCTGAAAAGTGGTACCTTAAGCTGCAGACAGACATCTCTGAACTTGAAAACAGGTAAGCATCCAGTCACTGCGTGATCTCTTAGATACTTCTCACCATCCTTTTATAATTCTCTGTTTCTACTGTACCAGGATATCATAAAGGCTTTTGAGATTTATGAAGTTCCTTTTCAGGCTAATTATTCAGTACGGCATCTTTGTTAGCTTGGTCAGTACTACAATCGGTCTTTATAGATAGGTCAACTAAGAAACAAAGATTATGATACAGTTGAAAAATTAATTCAAATATAATAAATACCATCAATTCAGACTAGTAGCATTGGAAGTTTAATTCTAAGTTAATTACATTTAAAATTATGTATTTATCATCTTTAAATAGGAAACATAAAATGTAAAAAAAGTTTATAGTCAACAATACCAAAGAGCTCATTAATTTCAAAAAAATATGGTAAAATTGAAGTTGAAAGTCATTCGGAGAAAAGGTATGCTAGAAATCGGGAAGGACTGACCGCCAAGCCCTGTCAACTGCTCTCTAAGCACAGTTGCAGCATGTTGGGTCACGTGGAGAGTGTTGAACAGCAAGGACAGCCTACAGGCAGGAAAGGAAAATCATTTAACTTCTGCAACAGCCACTGGGTGGCTGGTTAGAAAACTCTGAGAAGCTGATGTTTGGGGAAGGTGAGGCGAGCCGTCACTGCCGGTCACTGTGAGCTTGTATACAGTCAGCTCTCATTTACCTTTGCCAGCCATTAGGCAGCTCACCCCACACCATGTCTTTCCTGGGAATGTGTGATACTCTTTTTCAGTAGATACTGTGGACTAATTTCATTTTTTCTACAGCTACTCTATTAAAAATCAGTTTGTCTTCCTTGAACACCTAGTAGCTAACAATGTCTATTACGTAATAGAGCCATCTCCTCACAGGACCTCAGAAATAGAGTTGACTACAAATTTCACTCATTGTATTAACATTGTAGTTTATTTCTAGCAATATACATTGTGCACCTAGTAGGTGAAAAATACTAGTTCATGTGGATGATTCAAATTTGAGTCTGTGCAGTTGGATTCTCAACCATTTGTAACTAAGTATTATTTTTAATGTGGTAAAGTTTTATCCATCTTGCTCTGTTCTCTCTGGCATGTAATAGGTTGGTACTGGTGATTTTATTCTTATGTGTGATACAAACCTACTTTAAATGAATATTTTTTAATATTTGCTTTTGTCTTTCAGAGAATTATTAGAACAAGTTGCAGAATTTGAAAAAGCAGAATTAACGTCTTCAAATAAAAAGGTAATTTTTGGTCATTCTAATTCCATGTCTTAATAACCAGTATTTAAAATCCTGAAATCACTCAAAACATTCCAAGGTCCAGATGAGAACTTTCAAGGAAAAGCATTCAATTCAAGAATAGAATTCAAAAATTGCCTCTCAGATTTTCAGGCAAAAGAAAAGTTTTGGAAGATACTATGAAAAACTTTTGTGTATTATAACCTACACACACGTACATGTAGCGCGCACACACAGACACACACACAATCCCTGCTGTCAAGTCAGAATACCAGCCATGTAAACTCTCCATCAGATGTTGCAGAGCACAGGCTTTGGGGTTAGCCAGACCTGAGTATCCATCCTGGCACTGTCACTCCCTAGCCATGTGACCCTGAGCAGGTTACCTGAGATGGCTGAGTCTCATTTCCTTCATCTGTCAAGTGGAGATAATACCAGTAATTTCCTACTTCCCTACTTCTCTTCTTAATCATTTGCATTATTTGCAGTGAACATTTACCATTCCATTTTATAGAGGCACCATAAATATTCCATTGTTGGATAGTTAAATACTGCTGAGGTGAATCCTTGTACATACACATACAAAACATTTTCCAATTATTCCTTTGGGACATATTTCTGGCTAAGAAATTTCTGGGTCAGAAAGCATGGATTCTTTTGTTTTTAATATGTATTGCTAAACTTCCAGAATATTTGTGCCAAGTTATTCTTCATCTGTAGGGTAGCTGCCTAAATCCTCACCAATATTACAGTTATTTTCAGAGTCTGAAGTTCATGCAGAAATCTGTTTTAGCTCCCACTGATTAAAATCCCGGTTCCTAGATGGTAGGATCTATATCAGGTCTGGCTTTGAGCTCTTTCCATCCTTCCCTCCCTCCCTTCTTCCCTCTTTTCCCTTCCATCTGTATTTTTAAAAAAGATATGGGGGGGCCAGGCTGGCCAGTTAGCTCAGTTGGTTAGAGTTCAGCCTTGTAACACCAAGATCAAGGGTTTGGATCACCACACTGGCCAGCCACCATGAATAAACAAACAAACAAATAAATAAATAAAAGATATGGGGAGGATGGGTTTCATTTTTATCTCTAACATGTATTGGGCACTGTGGGTCAGGCATGTCCTAGGCACTGGGATGTAACAGAATACAAAACCAACAAAAATCCCCACACCTGTGGAACTGACATCCCAGCGGATATGTTTATATACAGTGTCTTCCACTTAGAAAGTGCAGGTGTTCAATGATTATATATGTACATGCTTTATTCTGTGTTGATTTTAATTTGCTTTTTTAATTTTGTTTCAGCCCATCATAGATGTCATAAAGCCAAAACTTGTTCCACTTAATGAAGGTGGAACAGCAGAACTCCTTAATAAGGTAATGTAGTCATCATTTTGAAAAAGGAAAACCTCTCATTGTCTGAACAGCTCTAGGGTAGAGAAACAAAGGTGGAAAGAGGTTGACTCAGGCTTTGGTCCAGCACAGTAGTTTTACCTAATGGTGCCCAGTGGGCCAGAAGAGGGCATACCAATCTTCTAGAAAGTCTGAAGCAGTTCTTGATCACATGTTTCCATGGTAAAGGGAAGAGCATGGAATTTTGGACTGAGTTTATTGATGGACATTTGAAGTTTGTGATCTGTGATAACAATGGAGATTTTTAAAAAGAAGTTTATAAACTATCAGTATACATATAAATATTTTTATACAATGAAGGTTTTTAAAAGAAGTTTATAAAAATTATTTATCAGTATACAAATAAATTATTTCTAGTATACAAATAAATACTGTGACTCCTGTATTCTCAATATTTTGCTAAGTGTTGTTAGAAATAAAAAAGGCAGTGTAATACCTAGTCCTTGCTCTCAAAAAGTAATAGCTTCATTGGGAAGACAGAACTAATATTCTAGAAAGAGACAGGAGAATTCTTTCCTGTGTGCCACGGGTGTCACAGGGTAGCAGAGAAGACGCAGTTTCATGTAGATGAGAAATGATAAGAACAGGATCTTAGGTAAGATGACACCTGGGCTGGGCCTTGAAGGTCAAGACAGATTAAATTGTCAGAGGGAAGAGAAGGGGCATGTGGGGCAGCGGAACAGAATGGGCAGTGGCCAGAGGCAGACAGAGGGTGTCATGACTTGCAGCAGAGCTCAGTGCTCTCTGACTGAGCCAATGCATGTGTTGGAGCATAGTGAGAAATAAGACTATACTGATAGGTGACTCTTGTGTTGGCTGCATAAGAGCAAAGGTGTTTGGCCTCTGCTCAGTCAGAACCATTTGGGGGCTTGAGCACGGGGCACTGAAATGGTGAAGATGGTGTTTCCAGGATAAGTGGAAATAGTGTGCAGTGTAGGCTGAGAATGGACCCAGGAATTGCAGGCCAGCTAGATGAGAGATAGCAGGGCAGGGGGACTTTGGAAAGTCTGAGAACAGAGGGCTGAAAGAGGAAATGTGTGTCTGAGAGACTGAAAGAGAAAGAACTAGAAATCTTAGAGACAAAGCTGACTAACAGTATTGAGGCTGATGGACTGGGCAAAATTGGGATATTACGAATAACCAGGGCATGTGGATTTGGGGGCTATTAGATAATTTAAATTTAATTTAAAATTTAAAAATTTGGGGCCGGCTCGGTGGCGCACTGCTACAGTGTGCCGCTTGGGAGCGCGGTGGCGCTCCCGCCGAGGGTTCGGATCCCACATACAGACCGGTTCCCGCTCACTGGCTGAGCGAGGTGTGGGAGCAACACCGAGGGTTGCGATCCCGTTGCCGGTCCCGGTCCGGTACGGGTGCGACACTGAGGGTTGTGATCCGTTGCCGGACACGAAAAAAGACAAAAAGGAAAAAAAAAAAAATTAAAAATTTAAGTGAAGCAAGTACTAATTTCAAGCATTACAATATTTTGTTAAAATAAATCTTGAATTTATTGACATAGGAAATTTTAAGACTTCAAGAAGAGAATGAGAAATTGAAGTCAAGGCTGAAGACCATTGAAATACAGGTAACTGAGAAATCCTTAAACAAAATTATTGAAAGAGCTACCTACAGATTAAATACTGAATGTGTTTTGTTTAAATTTGATTATAGGCTACAAATGCATTGGATGAGAAGTCAAAACTAGAAAGAACACTGCAAGATTTACAGCTTGATCAAGGAAATCAAAAGGTGACACACGTTTTAGCTGGCTTTTTCACACATTCTAAATAGAATAAAGCTATAAACTTAAGTCTTAGACACTGTTCATTACACCCTTCCCCCTGCCACTCCCTGAGATAAATGCCACTGTTTTCCTGTATTGGGACATCTTTGCCCAAGAAAGGCCAGGTGAGAACCAGTGCCCTTCCCTCCATCCTTCCTCCAGGTCAGAGGGGGCAGAAACACAGTTCACGTGCCTAATGTGTCCTGGGATTTCAGTGAAATGCAAGATATTCTTCAATTTATTGCCCTTTCATTGTGATGTCTAATTACAATGGGAAAAAAGGAAATGAAGAAAGGAAAAGTTTTTAGTTAATTGATTTGTATTGGGGTTTTTTTATACTTTTACTTAAGTTTGCCTTTGATGAGTGTGACAAAGTAGAATGAATTTACTCATTATAAATCTTCAAATCCATCTATATTTAGCAGCTCTGTGTAGTACAGTGAAATCCAGTGTTGTAGTTCTTCAGGCATATCTGAGTGTCATGACTGAATGTCTCTCTGCCTGCTGGAAGTCATAGTGTGCACGGTTGTCTCCTAAGGCCTTTCCATTGAGCATAGATGCTGTAACATGATTTCATGTGAGTGGGGCCAGTTGGGTAAATTTTCAGTGCACCACTGGCTTTTCTTCTGGTTGTACTGTCATTGTAAATGTCTACTAAACAATCCTGAAGTCTATTTCTTTTTTTTTTTTTTTCGTGACCAGTAACGGGATCGCAACCCTTGGTGTCGCGCCCGCACCGCGCTCAACCAGTGAGCGGACCGGTCTCTATATGGGATCCGAACCCTCGGCGGGAGCGCCGCTGCACTCTACCAAGTGCACCACCGGGCCGGCCCCCAAAGTCTATTTCATTAGGTTTTTGTTAAACATTTTTCTGTGAAAAATTTGAAACGTACAAAAGTAGAGTGGTATAATGAACCCCCATCCTGATCACTCAGCTTTCCCAATCATCATTGCATGGCTGGTCTGGTTTCATCTCCATCTCTACTTTCTTTCCCTCCTCTCATGATTTTCTGAAGCAAATCTCACACATTGTACCATTTCATCTGTAGATATTTTTAAAATAGGAGGATAATTCTTGTATGGCTAAAAAAACCAAAAGATGATGTATGTGATTTTCAACCATTTATATGCCAAGGACCATAGATTAACAAAACAGCTGAATGTTTCAGAACAGCCCTATAATTTCTCAAAAGTGAAACAATTGCAGACATTTTTGGATGATGCATTTTTTTAAAAGCTATTTTGGGCTTTGTTCCAATTTTACTCTAAGATTTGCACACAAAAACAAAATGGACACATGCCCTCACTAGTTGCAATGAAATAAAATCTTTTTAAAGAGCAGATTTTAAAAATGAGCAAGAATTTTTTATTTTGTTGAAAGTACTGCTTCATCTACATATTTAGCAATTATAGACCATTTTCCTGTCATAGTAATACAACTCTTTTCTGTCATCAATTTTATCCAGTCAAAAACAAGATCTAGCTGCTTTATTATGCTGCAGTTATCTATATATACCAAAATGTGCATATCTCATTAACATAAAAAACTGAAAACCTTATAAATTTAGAAAACCATATAACCAGTTATCATTAATTATGCCCTCATATTTTCTTGTAAATAATGGCTAAAACATGTCTATTAAGTTTTTGATATAAATTGTATTAATTTTATTATTCTTTCCATCTCTATCATTTTGAAGAATTCAAAATTCTTCATCAGTATTTTCTTAACTTGGTTTGTCAAAATGAAACCTAATTGCCATCCCAACTCTGGTCCATACAACACTGTCAGCTTTAGGATCTCACCTCTCTCCCATTTCTCTTAGACTGGGAAAATCGTATTTTATATATTTGGAATCTAGTGACTACTGAGTGTCTTCAGTGTGCAGACACTGCACACTGGGTGCCTGCTGGCAACCCTGAAGGGGCTGGCATTTACCCATGCTAGCGAGGGAGGCTGGCGTGCACACACAGCACACAGTATCATTTCTTTGATATCCTACGATGTTGAATCACCATTCTAAAGCAGTTAGTATTTAAAATGTCAACATGAAATTATGTTCACATATTTATTTTTCATAGGATATTATAAAGGCCCGAGACTTGAGTGACTTGGAAAACACAGTTGCTGCTTTAAAGAGTGAGTTTCAGAAGACACTTAATGACAAGACAGAAAACCAGAAGTCCCTGGAGGAGAATCTAGCAACAGCCAAGCACGACCTACTCAGGGTTCAGGAGCAGCTGAGCATGGCTGAAAAGGTCAGAAGATAGTGTTTAAGGGATTTGTCTGTTCACGTCCAATTAACTGATACACACAGTATAAAGAAACAAGTGTGACTAAGACGAACATTGGACAACTGCAAATTCAGATTATTTTTTCTCAAGGTATTAGCCAATATATGTTTTAAAGATTTATCATTTCTGGGCACTGGTTCCATTTTCGGTACTAAAGTGTCTGTGATGAAATTAGAAAGCTTCTCTGCTCTGGTGTGGTAAACGCTCCTCCACAGGCAGCCCACACCCACCCTGCACCCCTGTGCTGCTCTGCTGCTTGTTCCTCCTACTGCCTGGCAGAGGGAGGGGTGACTTTTCTTTTTTTAAGGATTTCTGTACCTTTTTTACAACTTATATGAAGTGTTATGCACAGAGCTAGATTCTTTACTTTAGGGATTTGACTCTTAAGAATATGGGAGCTGAAATTTAACAAAATTAAAAATCCTCCTCCCTAAAATACTGACACTACTTTGGGATTTGGAAAAATATCATGCTTATTTTCCCTGAATATTAGTTTAATATTCAAATAGATTTCCCATGTCTATGGCATAGTATGCTTGAGTTATTTGCAAACATTGTACTTGGGAAAATGTTACTATTTTATTGGCTTCTCATTTGAAGGAATGTTTTTAAAGTTTGAATAGTCTTAATTTTACATAATTATGCTTTTAAAGGAAATTAGAAAATAACAAAAGCAAAATATTATAAAATTAGAGCAAAAAAATATATATTTTCATCACATTTGTTATTTTTTTCCTTAACTATTTCTTAGTAATGGGCTGACATTTTTCACTAAGCAGGAATTAGAGAAGAAATTTCAACAAACAGCAGCTTATCGAAACATGAAAGAGATTCTTAACAAGAAGAACAACCAAATCAAAGACCTGAGGAAAAGACTGGCCAAGTAAGCTACACTGAGCCCGCCTTCAGATTTATCTTCCTGCTGGGTTGATATTTGTTTTCTGTTAATCTAAGCTTGTGTCTAGAGAGGTTAGGCTGGTAATTGCACAGTCATTTAGTCTAGAAACCTTAGTGTAAGGAAAGCAAAGAAGCTTCAGCCTGGCCTTGTTTGTAAGGCTCTCCCAGGCTTCTTTTTAGGTTCAGCTAGACCGTTAGACTCACACACAACTACAATAAGCTACTCTTGGCAATGGATTCACTCAGCAGGATATCAGACAGGAAACACAGCAAGCTCACAGAGCAGCATTAGGCATTTCTCCTCAGTGGTTTCCTCACAGCAGTCCAAGAGCTGGTCTTACTGTGCCCTCAAGTGACAATCTAGGTTGGAGAGGATGAGATCCACGCAGATGGGTGCCTTAGCCAGCTTGGCTTAGAAGTCCATGGTACGTAGGATTGGTATCTCTTGTAGCAGTCACATAATGCTCAGTTAGGGACATGTCCAGTTACAAGAACTCACTGCACAGAGGGAAACCTAAAGCTGTGGCTCCCGCCTCGTATTTATGGCTTGTTCACAGTCTTCCTGGCGCAGGTGTAGTCTTCCAATTGGGGTCATTTTTGTCATCAGAGGTTTTACCTAGAAACTCAGTTGACATTTTACCTTTATCAGAGTTCCAGGGGAACAGAACTATAAAGTAAATTCAAAATCAAATTTGTCTTTAGAGAAGGGGGTTTGTTAACCCTTTACTCACATAGTCATATCAACTATTTGTGTCGATCTGACAATTGAGATAGTTATACTAAGCTAATCACAGATCTAAATGCTGAATATAGAGACTTGGAGTCTTAGACGTTATCTGGTCCATCCTCCCCCCTGATACAGAAATCCCCTCTGAGTCACCGTCATGATGCCTTGAATGTATCTGACTTCTACCATAGCAGTAATTTTAAGTGAAAAATATAATATACTGGCTTAGTCACTGGAGGTGCTTCAAGTATACTAATTGGTAATTATGATGAAAACAACAGCAACAAAATTATCATGACACTGTGCTCTTAATTTATATCTTCAGATATGAACCTGAAGATTAAAAACTGAAGATTTCATCTGAATCTGCCACAACATGAACATACAAGCTGTCTCTCACCTCATGTTTTTGGAAGCATTTTGCATTATTCTCTCTCCTTATTTTTCTAATATTTAGACTTTGCTTCTAATATTTAGAACTAAAGTTCCTATTTTCAGTTGTCTAATTGAGAAGAGAGAAAAACAAGTGATTCTGGCCGGTCATCCCAAACACCTCGCTGTCGAGTGCTCCAGAGTCTTAGTTTGAATGCAGTGAAGAATTCTTTACAGTAAAGAAGAGATTTTTAGAGTGGGAAGAAGAGTCTTATCCTTTTGCGTTAGTATAAAGAGTGTATCTTTTTAATAAATGTTGAAGATGCTGACAATGTCTATGCTTGTGCATTCCCCAAGGGTAAAAATAAATAATAGAGTTATTAAAGATAGTTATTATGAATACACCTTATTTTTACTTCTAAAAATGAAATCTGAATTTATTTACTGTTTTTTTTTTTTTTCCTTTTTGTCTTTTTTCGTGACCGGCAACGGATCGCAACCCTCAGTGTTGCGCCCGTACCGGACCGGGACTGGCAACGGGATCGCAACCCTCGGTGTTGCACCCGCACCTTGCTCAGCCAGTGAGTGGCCGGTCTGTATGTGGGATCCGAACCGTCGGCGGGAGCGTCGCCACACTCCCAAGCGGCGCACTGTAGCAGTGCGCCACTGGGCCGGCCCCATTTACTCTGTTTGATCATCAAAAAATGTATGAATGAATTCTTTGAAGATGTGAATACTATCTACTATAAGGCAGCATTTTTACCAATTTTAAGGAAAATGAAGAGCAGTGAACGTGAGGATTCAATTCACTTCCGTCTCTTAATTACTGTTTATCAGAGGAGGTTCAGACATGTTTTGTAGCATGACTTACCGTGAGTCTGGATGACTGATGGAGAAGTCAGAGCCATCCTGTACTTCCTCAGTTTAGAAAGGATCTGGACTTAAAATAAATGTAATTTTTATACTTGTTTCCAGGATACTCATGTAAATTACATGTTAAATAAGAACACTTTAAAAAAGATGTACACTCAACATAAAATCAGTTACCAGACCTCAGATTGAACTTTTAATTATAGTTTATGTGCATCAATAGTAATTGCATTTTCAAGAGGTTTTAATTATATTTCCATTGGTCCTGCTTTTTCTCAGGTGATTTTGAATAAAATCATTAGAAATTGGGCATCAGACCTGCAGTTGTGTAATGCAGTGATATTCTGTAAGGATAAAGTCCATAAAGCAGTAATACCTCAGGAGGAGAGCTCTTACTTTTCACACAGTAATATTTAGTAATTTTTCCCACTTCCAAAAGCAAGAGTGTCAAACCCTGAAATGAACACCATCTACGAGAGCTCACTCTTACAAATGAAGATTTTATTCACAGAGAAGAGAACACAGCATAAAGCTCATTATTATTTTTATTCAAGCTCTTAATATTAGCCTTGAATTGATTGTTCTTCTTGTAGGCTGTATTGAAGGAACATATTGAAGGAACAAATGAAAAAGGGTAAGATAATTTCCTACCCAAAGGACATAGAAGGCGGTCTGAAAAAGATGAATGAGTTAGAGAAAGGAGAGAAAAAAATCCAATAACAAGCCAGCATTTACCACATATTATTTCCTCACCTACCTCCCCATATTTAGGTCATTCATCAGCTTCTATGTCATTTTAGAGCTTTTGCTGAGGGCTTCAGTGTCACCCTGTATTTCTTTAGCCCAAAATTGATACTGTCTCTGGAAATCCATTCCATTATTTGTGGACCAGGATGTTCTACATAATTCAGAAGCAGAACTATTGACTAACTGGCAAGTATGTCCTTAAGAAATCATTTAATTCTTTTCTCCCTATACCTTTCTCAGTTTGATGGCAGTAGGGAAAGAAGGTATGTTCAGAACCTAAACTGCTAGGTACAGTTGCAACTAGTTTTTTGGTAACAACTTTGAAATATTCTGTATAAGATGTTCCAGTTGTTCAGTAATAAATTCAAAAGTATTTCTGAAACCTTAAAACCTGACTATGCCCAGTGTTAAGATAAACAAATATGATATTCTTTGACATGCATCAAAATGACTCACACATAGAAACACATTTTAGTGCTTCTGGTTTTGTCACTGTTTTTTGGTTTTGGGTTTTTTTAAACTCATACTCAGCAAAATTCAGCTTTAAGTTATTTTTTTAAGTAGTTTCCCAGCTTTAAGATTTATCTCATTTAACTGAGAAAGAAAGCCTTTTTAGTCTATATATTTCAGATTTCTAAGAACGTTGATTCAAGCCTCGATGAAACTTTTAATGTGCTGAGCTGTATACACATTGGTGGCTATCATAATGCAGCTCTGGGCCGGCCCGGTGGCGCACTGCTACAGTGTGCCGCTTGGGAGTGAGGCGGCGCTCCCGCCGAGGGTTCGGATCCTACATACAGACCAGACCGGCCGCTCACTGGCTGAGCAAGGTGCGGGTGCAACACTGAGAGTTGTGATCCTGTTGCTGGTCCCGGTCCGGTACGGGTGCGACACTGAGGGTTGCGAACTGTTGCCGGTCACGAAAAAAGACAAAAAGGAAAAAAATAATAATAATAATGCAGCTCTGGTTTTATTTAAAAATTCAAGGTTCCTGCTAAATTATGACAGACTTCTTGTTGACAAAAATAAAATATAAAGGGTTTTTGTTATTAATCTCTTGTGTGACATTTAAGTGTTTAGTTTTTATCATCATGTACATTTTGAGTCTATATTAAATGTTTAAATTATCATTTGCTTATGCCTTATAAAACTCACTATAAGGGAAATATTGCTGTACATTGAATATGTAATCCTATTTGATAAAGCCTCTGTTATTTCCATTCTGATTAACTGGAAAGGATTTATACAGATGTTTAAATTTTAAATGCTTGGTGCTTTTAGATATATTGGGTTGCAAAAATTTGACATTAATGATTTCTCTCCATTTATGTGTAAATGTCTATGTTCTAAAACATTGCCATTAGAAATTCAAGATATGATTTCTCTCATGTAAGCAAATCTTTCAGTTGGGTTCTCCCAAACACAGATCCTAGGATAACGATTTGGGTCAGATAGTTTATTTGGGAAGCGATTCCAGAAAATCCTGTGAGAAACTGAGGAATGGGAACAGATTGAAAGAGTCACCACTACGGGCAACTGGGGCTCAATGCTGCTGGGGACCCTGTGAGACACTATGGAAACCACCTGTCAAGTCTTCCACTGAGGGGCATCGTGCACACTTCCCTCCCCTCTGTGGTTGAGTGTCAGTCCTGAGGTTTTCATTCCTTGCCATATCCAGCCTGCTCTGCACAAGGAACAAGCTCGCGCAGAGCCAGAGCGTGCCTGCAGGCAAAGGGACTTGGGAAGACACGTATGGGAGCTGCCGGCCAGCAAACTCAGGAGTAAAGGGGGAGTGACTGTTAATGGGCACTGGGTTTCTCTTTGAGGGAATAAAATGTTATGGAATTAGTGGTGGTGGTTGTACAACTTTATAACATACTAAAAACCACTGAATTGTATACTTTAAAAGGGTGAATTTTATTTGTAAATTGCATCTCAATTAAAGGAAAACCTCTGGGCGTAGATCAAGGAGATATATTGAAGCAATCACCAGCATCTCCTGTTCACCCCTGTTCCACCTTTATCAGCTTGTGTCCCATGTTAAGTCCACTATGCCAAAAAGATAGTGGCTGGTCAAAGTTTTTTTAAAAAACAATGAATAAAAAACAGAAAACATCAACAAAAAGGTTAGACGCAATGACAAGCTATAGTCCTCATGGTTGCAGACTGGACCTGAAGCCATAATTAACATTTATCATCTCTTTCTCCCGCACCTATTCTAGATTTCTCCTCACCCTCAACCAGTACTTCTCCTGATCAGCATTGCTTGCCTAGTGGGATGACCCAGACCTTCTTCTCTTAGGAGTCTGGGCCCTGCATCATTTTGCCCCTGTCATGCTTTAGTTGTGAAATTTCCCATTTATTATCCCCAAGTATCACCAAGAAGCACCCCTATGAATCCTTCCTGCCCCATTATGTAGCAACAACCCTAGCTCCTTTTGCTAATTAGGCGCAGTTACCCTTTGCCTGCTGGTCTGCTGACCCAAAGAACCCCAAAATAAGCAAGCAGTAGCCATAGCTTTGGGTTAAGTGGAATTCTTACAGTGCCTATTGATGGAACCTCTGGGGACCAGGAACCCTAATCAACAGAGCTTATAGTGGCAGAATCAGGGAGCACAGAATCCCAAGCTGAGTTACAAAATGATGGTGAGAGAAGCCACTCCTTACACCACTTGGTTCCCAAAACTGTGTAGTCTGGCTGTTGGTTCAATGTATATACCATATCTTGAAGGACAGCACTGCCCCACAAGGCATCATCTCCTGTAACACTTAATCAGCTGGCAGTTTCCAGATTATACAGTATATGATAAGACCAGTAGACCTTGTGTCCATGAGCCCACTGTTGCATTTCTTTGACCTTCATGTGGATCCCTTGGTCTGAGATGATACTATGCAAGATACCATAAGACCTCAGGAAATGGTACTGGCAAAGGCATGGTGGACAGATGAGGCAAATCCACACAGTTGGAGTAAAGATGAGTCACTGCCCCTTCCAGAGTGGAAAAGGCCCAGTATAATAAACTTGTAACAAATTGGCTAATTGTCCTCCTAGAATGCTAACACTGTATCAGGGTCTCAGCACAGATTTATACTGCTAATAGGTTAGAACCCTGGCCCTCCAGTCAAACCATTCACCATGCCCAGGAGTCTACGTATATTCTTATCTCTAACCTCTTCTCCCTCCACACCAAGTTGATCAGTGTACTGCTTAAAGTTCTGCCCACTGGGAGGATTTCCACCCAACGCTGTCTTTAAGCCTCTGAATGGGACTGTAGAACAGCAGTAAACTATTTTGGGCTTGTACCTGGATAGTGAGCTGACCCATTAATTTACCAAATCTAGGCTTTTTTCCTTCTCTGTTGCCTTAGGTGTGAACTGAGGAAGATGTATTAGTGCAATAACATGGAGATCTAGACCACCTGTTGGTGCAATTTGCTTGTGCCCTCTGGACATTCTTAAATAAAAAATATTTTTATTATGGATTGATGATGTGCCTGCCTGACCTTATGACATAGTGGTTCTGCAAGACTCAGCTCATGATGGATAACTCAGTCTCTCCTAGGGTCCAGTCAAATGCCAGGAGCTGCTTTTCAAAGTGTAATAGTTTTCTGCTGCCTCATTCCAGAAGCCTAGAAATTTCTGCACCACAACTCACCAATTGGGGCTTGTCAGCATGGTTATCACAGATGCCTCTTGCACTGTAGATCTTTTGGGATATGTGGCCCAAGTGGCAGGACAGCTGCACTACAACCTGAACCATGGAGAGCTACAGAGCCTGTTTGACTCTTTCCACTTTGGCAGCCTTCTGAGTGACCTAGTAAATGGTCGGAGCAGTATTCCTAGTATTAGGGTAAAGGTTGCTCTTGGGATGTTAACTCCCAGCACCTGTTGTGCCTGGGCTGAGCATGGTCCTATGGCCAGGAAAAGGCCCCAGGCGAAGAGACACAGAGAACCTTCTGCAGGCCACCTCCAGACTAGGATAAGGGGATGTGGCTGGGACGTCAATAGCATGTAGTCCCACAATGAACTGAGGAGATAGTAGAGCAAATGTAATGAATATTTGCTTGCTTTCAATACTCACTCATCAAAGGGCAATTCAAATTAGAAGAAATCACAAGCCCTACTTGGCATTTTCAGCCCAGGATGTTCACATGGCCAAGCTACAGCTGCCTTTAGATCATCCCTAAAACAGCTCTGAAAGAACATCCCTGGACTGAGTACCTGGACAAGACCCTGTCATTGTGACTCAAGTATCAGGCCCACAGCAGGTGCTCAACTCAAATGTTTGTGAAATTGAACTTCTGCTTCCAGTCCAAGTACTGCTTAAGCCATGATAAACCTTGGGTGCTTGTAAAAAATAAATTAGATATTACTTATAAATTAACATCCTAATACTAAAGTTTCTCCAAATAAATGATCAAAATTCCTTTAAAATTAGCTATTAAGGGCCGGCCCGGTGGCGCACTGCGCTAGTGCGCCGCTTGGGAAGCGCGGCGGCGCTCCCGCCGAGGGTTCGGATCCCACATACAGACCGGTTCCCGCTCACTGGCTGAGCGAGGCGCGGGGGCAACACCGGGGGTTGCGATCCCGTTGCCGGTCCCGGTCCGGTACGGGGGCGACACTGGTTGCGATCCGTTGCCGGACACGGAAAAAGACAAAAATAAATAAATAAATAAATAAAAATAAAATAAAATTAGCTATTAAAAAATCTTTAATATAGAACATAATTTCCTGCACTCTTAAGCAGTGAGTCATAAGCATAATTTTATTTTTCCTGATGACTCAATGTCATTGTTACAAGTATCAATGATTGTCCTATATTGCAACACTCCCAAGGGCTGCAGAGGTGTGGAGAGCTGTTTGCCTCTTTAATAAGTGGTTTGTAAACACTGTTTTTTTGAACTGCTGTATATGCTTTTTTATGGTTTACCCATGTCCTTTCCTATTAGGCTGGTAGCTAACACTATGGTTTTGGTCAGTGTGCCAATATCTGTTGCCATTTCTAATGTTGTATGGGCTTGGAAAATAAAGAATAAAAAAGCTTATTAAGATTACATGTAGCCTCAGGATGAGGGCTTAAGGGACTACTCTATGCATGAAGTGTGTACATAGGCTTTGTGGCATCTTGGCAGCTCCAGGACCTTTTTAAATTGCTTTATAACCTTCTAGGTTATCAGCTTTATTTCAGATAGTTGAGGTTTCCAGGTAAATAATTCTGGATGAGTGAGAGTGTATGCTTTTTATTTATTTCTCTTATCTTATTGCACTGGCTAGGACCTCTAGTATAATGTCGAATAGAAGTGGTAGAGGGCATCATGCCCTCGTTCCCAATCTCAGGGAGAATGCTTTAAATATTTTACCAATTAGGACAATAATTGCAATATTCGGCATCAGATTCAGGAAGTTCTTTTCTATTCCTAGTTTGCTAAGAGCTTTTATAAAAATTATAAATAGTTGTTGAATTTTGCCAAATGCCTTTTCTGCATCTATTGAGATGATATAATTTTTCTCTTTTTTTCTGTTAATGTTGTGAAATATGATATTTAATTTTTAATGTTAGACTATCCTTAGAGTCCTGAAATATTGCACTTGGTTGTTGTGATGGGTGCTGTAGGAAAATGGCTCAATCTCAGCACATGGGCCATGCAGACAAGAGTTGAATCCCAGCTAATCTAAATTAGTTTAGATTAGCAGAATGCCTTGTGATTGCCCCAGAACATAAGAGGATGGGAGACTTGTGAGGGGCTGCCTGAGGCCATTTCCCACTGCCTCCCTATCTCTCCTGGGAGGGCTCTGATAAGGCTCTGAAGAGCTCAGGATAGATCTGCAGAATACAAAACCACTCAGCTGTAGTCTAGTCTTGGCTCCTCTGAAACAGGGTATCCCATAACATGTGTTGTAGTCACCCTGCTCCTTTTGATTGGGTGGGGTCGTTTTGGTGTGTGGGAGAAGGACCCAGGGGGCTGGCACTTTTGGCTTACTCTCTCTTTTCCTTATCTATGTAAGTAATAAACTGCCTGAATCTCAAAGCAGCTCATGTGTCTTTTACCATCTGACTCAGCCTGGCCTTGGCCTTGCCTTGGCTGCTGCTGTTTGCTCGGTAATCTTTGCTCAGAAGCAGAGGACTATGGATGGCCCCAGCTACTGGAACAGCTGCTGGCAGCCAGTCCCCCACTGTCTACCCTTTGAGGACTACCCAGCTGGAGAGAACCACCTTGACCAAGTTCTCCCAAGTGCTCCATTTCAGGGTGACTGCATCCAACAACAGTCAGCATAAAAGTATAAGGCCCAGCTCTCTTGCCCTAACGAGACAGTACTGAAGTGTGTCCCATCTTCAGAAGTCCCCACAGGGTCGAGAGCCATTTCTTTGGGCCTGCCCAATCCTGCTGCCCTCAAGTCCTTTACAACACCTGTTGGCCCCAGGGCTGCTCCCTAATCGATGTCCTGAACACAATCTCTGCCTCAGAGTCTGCTTCCTGAGGTCCTGACCTAAGACAGTTGTAAACTGTCCTCTTTATATCTTGCTGATTCCAGTTAGCTGACATAATATTGAAGGTTTTCACATTAATATTCATGAGAGATTGGTCTGGAATTTTCCTTCCTTGTAAAACATCTTTTATTTGGAAGCCACCAACAGTATTTCTGAGCCAATAACTAGTTAACTTTTTAAAAAAATTTGATCTCTGATCATATTCAGTGAAACCTTTGAGTACTTTAACCAGTGTTTACTTCACAAGTAAAATCAGTGACATTTCATCAGAATTAAGCACATCTTAAAGGAAAGGAGAGACAGAGTGAGCAGCAGGGGTGGGGTGGATGGAGATAATGAACAACTAGCAGAACCCCCAGGACACCCTGCCCTGTTGACCCAGCAGAGCTTTCCTCTCATGCCTGAGGCTGCTGATCCGGGTTCGAGGGGCTCAACGCAGCAGGGAAGAAGCTGTCTCATGGTCTACAACATGGGCGGTGCTAGCAGTGTCTTCTTGGGCGTGAAGCCTTGGTATAGCTCCCAGTAATCAGTGACTATCTGTTTTCTGTTGTTTTGGTTTTATATCTTCTGCTTCCTTGTACTGTACATTCTTGCCACATAATATTGGATTCTAAAATAACATCTTTAGACCTGCTCCAGGGTACATAGTGTGATTGTTTTATATAATTATTATTCTAAGTAAATAAACCACCTTAGTTCATCACCTTACGGAGGTATAATTTACACACAATAACATACACCCATTTTAAGGGTACAGTTTGTTGAGTTTTGGCAAATGTAGATACCCATGTAACCACCACCACATTCAAGATACAGGACATCTTCATCACCCCAAAAAGTTCCTGCAGGCCCCTTTGCGGTCAGTCTCCCTGACCCTGGCCCCTGAGCAACCACTGACCTCTTCTCTTTCATGATGGCTTAGATTTGCCTCTTCTAGAATTCATATGATGAAATCATACAGTATGTTCTGTTTTATATCTGGCTTTTTTCACTTAGCAAAATGTATTTAAGATTGATTCATAATGGTGTGCATATCAGTAGTTCATTCTTTTTCCTGTTGAGTAGGACTATAGTGTAAGGATATATTACAATTTGTTTATCTACTCAACTAAATCTTAGAATATAGTCATCCCTCAGTATCCATGGGGGATCGATTCCAGGACCCCCTATGGATACCAAAATCCAAGGATGCTTAAGTTCCTTATACAAAATGGCATAGTATTTGCATATAACCTATGCACATCTTCCTGTATACTTTAAATCATCTCTAGAGTACTTATTAATACCTAATACAGTGCTTTGTAAATAGTTGTTATACTACATTGGTTTTTTTATTTGTATTTTTTATTGTATTTTTTAAATTTTTTTAATATTTTTGATCCATGGTTGGTTGGACCTATGGATATGGAACTCACAGATACAGAGGGCCAAATGTGTTTTAACCAATATTTACTAAACTTCATAAATAAAATCAACTATCTTTTAGGCTTGAATGCCTACTGTGTGTCAGGCCCTGGTATTTGAAATACATCATGAACAAAATAATAATTTGTGCCCTTTTGGAGCTTACAGTAAGAGAATACAGAAAATAATAAATAGTAATAAATAAATTATATAGTATGTGTGTTAGTTTCCTATGGCTTGTGTAACAAATAACCATAAACTTGGTGGCTAAAAACAGCAGAATTTACTCTCACAGTTCCAGAAGTCTTAAATCAGGGTGTTGGCAGAGCTGCTTCCTTCTGCAGGCTCTGAGGGAGAATCTCTTCCAGGCCTCTCTCACAGCTCTGGCGGCTGCTGGCAATCTTTGCCATTCCTTGGCTTACAACGCATAACTTCAGTCTCTACCTCTGTTGTTACATCGCCTTCTCCTCTGGGTGTCTTCTCTTCTCTTCTAAAGATGCTTGTCACTGGATTTAGTGCCTGCCCTAATCCAGGATGATAGCATCTCAAGACCTTTAACTTAATTACATTTGCAAAGACCCTTTTCCCAAATAAGATCACATTCATAAGTTCTGGGTAGACGTACCTTTTGGGCAGCTACCATTCAACTCCCTACAGTATGTTAGAAAAAGAAAGTGCTATGGTGGTAATAATAATAATAATAATAATAATAATTATAGAGTAGAATTAGGAGTTCAAGAATGCGGAGGGATGTTGGATGCAATTATCAGTAGGGTGATCAGATAGGCCTCACTGAGGAGACATTGAGCAAAGGCAGTGAGGAGTCAGCTGTGGGGGAAGAGAAACCCCAAACAAGGGAACAGCAGGGCAAAGGACGTGGATGGGAGTGACCTAGGCATGGTGAAAGACAGCAAGGAGCCATGATTCTGAATCATGCCAGTGAGGGCTACTGCAGATTTGAGATTTTACTCTGGAGGAAATGAGAAGTCATTGCAGGGGTGTGAGCCATAGAATGATAAAACCTAATAACATTAAAAAGGACCACTCTGTGGCTGTATTAAGAATAGGCTGTCCTTGGGCAAGACTGGGAGCAGGGGCGACTAAAGAGTCATTCAGGTGAAAAGTGGTAATGGCTTTGACCAAGGTAGGAGCATGGAGGTGGTAAGGGTTAAGGTTAAGGTTGGGTTTTGTTTGTTTGTTTTTCCCAGTTTAAGTAAAACTTACAGCAAAGTACACAAATCATAAGTGTACAGCTCCAAATATTTTCACAAAGTGAACACCCTGCTTAACTAGCGCCCCAGATGAAGAATCGCCCATTATCTGCATCCCCAGAGGCCTCCTGTGCTCCCTCCCAGGGCCCATCTCCTTCCACAGGTAACCGATCATCTGACTTCTAGCACCTGCAATTTGCCTTAACAGTTGTTGAACTTTATATACATGGAATTATATGGTCTGGCTTCTTTCAACACTGTGCTTGTGAGATGCATCCCTGTTATTGCATGTAGCAATTGCTTGTTCATTTTCATTGCTGTACAGTGTCCCCTTGCGTGAATATTCCATAATTTGTCCATTATACTGTTGCTGGACACTTGGGTTTGTCCGGTTTGGGGCTAGTATTGAGAATGCTACTATAAACATCTGGTGTGGATCTTTTGGTGGAGATATGTATGTCCGGGAGTGCATTGTGGATCATAGCATAATATTCAACATTAAAGGATACTGCCCAAAAGTTTTCCAAGTTGCCAATTTACACTCCCACCAGCAGCATATCAGAGTTTTGTTCTGGATATATTTTGAAGGCAAAACTAATAGAATATCAGAATATCAGCATCCTTGAGAGAGAGGACTCAATGATGACTCCAGGGGTTTTGGTTTGGGGCTGAGGAACTGCTAGGTTAGAACTGGTATCAACAGGTGGCTACATGGGCACTTGCTTTATGGTTATTTGTTAAACTAGACACATTTATGCACTTTTCTATAGACATGCTATATGTTATAATACAAAAAAGTACTGCACAAATGAAAAACCATGGCAGACAATGAAAAAATACAGTTTGTGGCAGGTTAGATATTTGGAAGTAGAAACAAGGTCAGTAGGGAAGTTTTGGAAGCGTGCACTTCCCTGTAATAGAGCAGGGAACAGAGTTAGCAAAACCACTCCCAGACGGCTCTGAGCTATTTCCAGACAATGTGGCACCTTGGCAAGCAGGGACATGCTATATGTTATAATACAAAAAAGTACTGCACAAATGAAAAACCATGGCAGACAATGATAAAATACAGTTTGTGGCAGGTTAGATATTTGGAAGTAGAAACAAGGTCAGTAGGGAAGTTTTGGAAGCGTGCACTTCCCTGTAATAGCGCAGGGAACAGAGTTAGCAAAACCACTCCCAGACGGCTCTGAGCTATTTCCAGACAATGTGGCACCTTGGCAAGCAGGAAAAACGTTTGAGGCTCCTCAAGTTTATGAGGAGAAATTTTTGTTGCCTATATAATAAAAGTATCTTTAAGACCTTTTCCTATTGACTCTGAATGTGTTTTAGAGAAGAAATTTAAAAAGTGGAAAAGAGCAGGCAGAAGTAGACCATAGAGCCGGCCTCGTGGCTCACTCGGGAGAGTGTGGTGCTGATAGCACCGAGGCCGTGGGTTCGGATCCTATATAGGGATGGCCGGTTAGCTCACTTGGGAGAGCGTGGTACAGAACACCATGCCGAGGGTTGTGATCCCCTTAACGGTCAAAAAAAAGAAGTGGACCATAAACAAGGGAATTGGGGATAATGGAAAATGGAAGGGAATTCAGCAGGGAGATCTATAAATGTTAATAAAATGAGTGGTAGGACTCTTACTCCACTGGAAAAAGATAGCCCCTGCCAGCCATCATGGCAGCTTCTAGAAGCCAAACATTCAAGAGACTCTGCCAGGTACAGTTTTCACTGAGACTCATGCATCTGTGTTTTAAAAGCTCCACAGTTGATACTGATATGCAGTTGTTTAAAAATGTAGTGTGCTCCTGAGACATTAACATACCTACAAACCCCTTGGGGGTCTTTTTAAAATGTAGGTTCTGATTCAAGAGATCTGGGAGGGGCCTGAGGGTCTGCATTTCTCACAGCTCCCCAGTGCTTGTCCATAGACCACATTTTGAGTATTGAGGGGTGAAAGAAATCAAACATAACTTGAACTATCTAGCTTGTGGAACAGAGCATGTGTTGTTTCCTGGCAGAGTGAAATTCACAGGGCTTCTCCTGTTGTGAAATGAAAGAACAAGCACAAAACAGCACAGCAGGACATAGTGAAATTCCTTGGGGGTCACTCATTAAGACAGTGTGGCCCCAGGTTTACTCTGACCCTTGAAAATATTTTCACAGTGCTCCATCTGTTTTTCTCCACCAGATTATGCCTTCAAGTTGGTCTTGATTGCTTGTTCCCAGCAAAAATATTTGAGGTGAAGGAATAAACTTAGCCAAGACCAACAAAAAATGTGGAAGGATTTATCACTGCTCTCTGGGCCTGTTGTTTTCATAGCATGTGGCTGAATCTTACTTAGCACAGGTGATCAGCTGAGTGGTCGTGGTGAGAAGCCACAATGTTTTCTAAATAATCTCATTTCTGCATCTGTTCTCTCTGACCTGAAAAATGCCTGTTTGTTCCATTTGAGCTTTTCTTAATGATGTGCACATTGTGTTGTTTTGCCCAAACTGTTAATTCAGACAACATAAGCATCAATTCACAGAAAATCCACTCAGATTACTCTCTTGACACAGTTGTCCTTTAGAGGTGGGTATATGGACAAAAGGACACAGTATATTGCTTTTTTTTAGCCTTACTCTGAGTCTCAGGAAGTCCTGAATTTTTACCAGTATATACTGGCAAAGTATAAATTCAAACATTTATTTTAGCATTTCCCTACATTATTTTAGGTTGTCTTTTTTGCTTTCAAGACTTAGACTTCTTTTCACTTTCCTTTTTCTTATTTTTATGACTGCCATTAAGGCACTTGTATCCCATTAGTTTTTGTCATGTGTCAGGCCTTAAAAACTAACGCCACCTTAAGTGACATTACAAGCAGCGCCATTATGGGCCCACAAGGGCGTATTAACGTGTAGGGTGGGAGTGTCTGCGGGAACCTTGCCTTAGCCCTTATTGGCCAAATACGAGCTTCTGCGCTCGTGAACACTGCGTGATTGCAATAGCTAGGCATTGAGACAGGATGCGTGCCCTTGACCTTTAAGCTGATAGGATTATGTTAAAACCTCCCCTCCCCATCTACCTATAAAAGCAAGTGCTTCTGTGATAATAAACAGAACTGCTCGGGCTGGTTGGGGCCGGCGGTGTGCTCACCTCTCTTCACGGCTCTCTTCCCCGTCTCCTTCCAACGGGGACCAGAGGGAAAGAGGAATCCGGGCAGTTCACTCACCCACCAAGGAACGAGGCTAGGGCTGTTCGGGTCGGCCGGCGACGGACCCGACAGTCATGTCTCACACAGAAGCAGGGCCAGAAACGGAGCCATAGCCTGCAGCTGCCAACGTAGCCCCAGTTCTGTGCGGCTACCTTATCTCTAGTTCTGGCCAGCAATTCTTCCCTGTCCTGGGTGCTCTCTGCCTCCTATTAGATTTGCCAGATATTCTAAATTGCTTGGAAATATTCAATGGAGAAAGTCAGTACCTTCTTCATTTGGTTGCATTGGGTTGTTATGAATAGAGCTGCTTTTAGAACAGTTCTTCAACCTTTTTATTTTCATGGCATTGACTTACTGAAGAGACCAGGCTAATTATTCAAATTGCATAATGTGCCCCATTTGGCAAATGCAAAATGTAAACTCAGAGAGGTTATGCACTCTTTTTTCTTTCAAAATTCCATAAATAACAAATACAGTTAATTGCCTGAGTGAATATACAATGCTATGAAACATATGAGTATACATATGTGTATGTGTGCATGTGTATGCATGTGTGCCATATAAAGACTAAATTGAACACATTCTCTGCAAATTACAAGGGGAAAAAAGCCTGTGTTAAATGACTCCACAATGAAATAATCAGAGAAATCCTGAATGTAGGACATTACGCAATCTGAATAATTTAGCCTGGTCTCTTCAGTAAGTCAATGCCATGAAAATAAAAAGGTTGAAAAACTGTCCTAAAGGCAGCTCTATTCATAACAACCAAATGCAATACATAAACCCTGATTAGATCCTGGATAGCTATAGAAGACACTTTGGGACATCTCCTTGAAATTTTTGCATACTTTCACAAGTCTAAAGTAGTTCACCTCCTTGGAACATTTTAGCTCTTACCACCTTCTAAGTTATATGCTATTCTTCCTGTCTGAGATTAAAGTTCTACCTTTTTTTCAAAATGCCACAAAATAAACACTCCTCTGCAGCAAGACCTTTGTCATGGATGAAGAGCCTCACCGTCCTCACCATGAGGTTCTGGAGCATGATCATGATGCGTCTGGATGTGTATTACTTTTTTTTATCCTACATAGGATTCATTGGGCTTCATGGATCTGTTGTGGAAAATGTTGAGCTCTTAGTACTCAAAATATTGCTCTGTCCTAGTCTCTCACTGTCTTCTCCTTCTAGAATTCTAGGTAAGCATATATTAGACTTTATTGTCCTATACACCTTATCTATACATCTTAACTTTTTTTCATATTTTTGCCTCTTTATCTTTCTGTGCAATGGGTCAGATATTTTTTTTTCTGACATATCATGGAACTTATCAAATCTCTCCTTAGCTATGTCTAATCCACTTTTAAACCCATTTGCTGAGTTTTTAATTTCTATTATTGCATTTTTCATTTCTAGGAGTTCCAGTTGGTTCTTATTCTAATAATCTGTATTACTGGTTTTTATTCCCTGTTCTTTCTATTTTCTCTTTTATCAGTAATGGAGAGAGGAGTGCATAAATTTCCATCATGATGCCAATTTCTCCTTGTAGTCCTGTCACTTTTTTCTTCTTGTTTTTTGAAGCTATCATACTCATTGTATTAATTTTGAAAACGTTATCTTTCTGATGATAGATGTCCCTTCTATCACTAATAACACTTTTTGATTTAAAGTCTCTTTTGTCTGATATAATACAGCTATCCCTGGCTTTCTTTAGATAGCATTTTCCTGGTATATCCTTTTCATCATTTTGCTGTAAATTTTTCTGAAGTTTATGTTTGGTATGTCTCTTGTAAATAGCATGTAACTGTATGTGTGAATTTTTTATTCCAGTCATTATAGTCCCTGTCTTTCATATAGTTCATTTAATCCATTTATATTTATTGTAATTACTGATATCCTGAATTTTTAATAACTCCCCCCCCCTTTTTTTTTTTTTTTTTGCCTTCATCAGACTGTGCAGGAATATAAAACAACTAGAACTCTCAGAATGATGTGGGGGTATATATATATATAAATGAATTGATACAACCACTTTAAAGATCATCTACCAAAGTTGGAAATACATAGAAGTGCTTGCACATATATACTGGGACACACATGTACCAGAATGTTCCTAGCAGCATTCTTCATAAAAGCCAAAAACTGTAAATAATCCAAATGTCCATCAATAATAAATGGATAAATAATTTGTAGTTATATATGGAATATAAAAGAGTGGGGAAAAAACCTATAGCTACAATACCAACTTAGATGAAACAGCAACAATAACAAAAAACAATGTGAGGCAAAAGAAGTCAGACATCAAAGAATGACCACTATATTTTTCCATAACGTAAGGTTCAAATACAGATAAAACAGTAAAGTGTTTAGGGATTCATGCTTAAGAGGTAAAGCCACACAGGAAAGCAAGAAAGGGACTGTCGGCACAGTGGTTACTTTTGCAGGGAAAAGGTCGAGATGTGAGAAGCACAGGGAGGTAGGTGAGGGGACTTTTGGGGTGTTAGCAATCCTTTTCTAGACCTGAGAGAGATGATAATTTGTTGAGGTGTAGATTTTTGTGTGTGATTTTCTGCATTGTATTATGTTTCATTATGAAAAGTAAAAAAGAAAAAAATGGACTAGAGTTAATAAGTCTTTTTTACTACTCATGGATATAATTTTCCAAATATCGCCATTCCTAGCAATATTAATATCCTTAGGTCAAGTCAGCTAATCTTTATACAGAAATTGCTATATACCTGGTGTCAACCTGGGCATGTGAAGACATGGGGGAAGTTGAAGGCACACACAATCCTGGCATTGGAGGGGGCTTAGCTAGGAAGAAGGGTCCAAGGAGAAAAGAAAGGATGGGTCATGTCTGGGTATATTTGACAGAGCAGAGTCATTATAATTTAGGTCTAGGTGCCACATGACTCCTTTGTACGAAAAGTTAGGGGGCAAATAATATGCTGAGGAACCAAGGCAAGGAATGTCTTTACACAAACAAGAAAAAAAGAGAGAGAAAGCAAGAAAGAAAGGGAAGGGGGAAAGGAAAGGAAAAGAAAAGCTATCAACAATGCCAGGGAGAGAGGGATGACTGGAGGGAAAGATGCCGAAGCACCAGGAGGGAGTGACAGGCTCAGAACAGCTGGAAGGGAAAGAGAATTTCAGGCAGAGGCTCAGCTTGGAGGGAGCTCCCTTTGGCTCTCTGTGGGGTTCTCAGGACCTTTGTTAAGTCATCAGAGGGACAAGGGGTACAGGAAGAAAGGTTTGAGCCACCCGGAGAAGATCTGGAACCTTGGCCCAGGGCCACAAGACAGAACCTCAATGAGAGATGGATCACAAAGGAGCAAGCAACAGCAAGGCCCTGCTGAGGTCTCACAACCTGTGCTTGCAGCAGGTACAGTCAGCTTTGTGAGATTTTTTCCAGAAGCTCCTAATGGCATTTTGGGGAACCCAGAAATCCTGGAGTTTGGGTGGGACAGGGCTCAGAAAGAGCAAAAGGAGCAGGGGGCAAAGAATACAGTCAGCTTTGTGAGATTTTTTCCAGAAGCTCCTAATGGCATTTTGGGGAACCCAGAAACCCTGGAGTTTGGGTGGGACAGGGCTCAGAAAGAGCAAAAGGAGCAGGGGGCAAAGAGGGAGATACGTGGAACTGGCCCACCATGAGGTCCAGGCCAGAGAGGGAGGCACTGGGAAAACAGGCAGGCCAGAGGCGGCCCAGTGGGGCAGAGAGCAGATTCTGGGGCCCGAGAGACTAGAAAAGCAACAAGAGGAGTCGGGGGCTGGGGTCCCAAAGAGAATCCTGGCATTTCCCATTGTGCGGCTGGAGTGGCTTCAAGGGATGGAGCCCCTTTGGCACATCTGGCCTCCCTGCAAGAGGATGAGGTGCCACGGTCCTGGGAAGCCCGAGATGGTGACCAGGGGCTCAGCATCGTGAGAGGTGGAGGAGAGGAGAGAAGGACGTTCTCATCTTTCCTCTTCTGGGAACAAAGGGCCAGCACGCAGGGCACTGCTTTATCCCAAGCAGCTGCCCACAGTTCAGGCCCAGAGGGGTAAAGCTCTGTGGCCGGAATTACCGCTGAATCCTTTTCCCAGCCCCCACAGGCCAAGACTCAAATGGAGCCTTCTGCAGTGAGGGAGACGTTCTATAACTGCGCTGTCCTGCACAGTAGCCACTGGCCACATGTGGCTATCTTGCTTTTGAAATGCAGCATATATGGCTGAGGAAGTGAATAGTTTATTTTATTTTAATTAATGTAAAGTATCCACATGTGGCCAGTGGCTATGATATTGGACAGCAAACTCCAAGCCCTCTCCTTAAAATGAAGATATGGACTCAGTAGTGGGTAATTTTTGAGACCTTAACTCTTTTGCCAAATAAAATTCTACACAGAAATACGATATATAAAGATATCGTGGTAGTGTACTGTGGTTGGGCTCCCACCTCCCCGTGGCACAGCTCTGGGCACAATCCCACAGACACATCCTTGGAATTCTAGGGCTTTGTGGGCACAGTTTGTGGGCAAGGTCCATGGTACCCAATATGGGGCGTCTACCACTGGGGAGTACAGAAGGTGGTTTGAGGTGGCACCAGAGACAGACATTTAAAATTTTTAATATTTGTCAATTTATCTTAAAATGCATTAGAAAAACACTAGCTTTATATGATATGGTAGTGATATAAAGTTTCATTTTAAATGTAAAGTGAAAAAGTGAACCAATTTAAAGGAAAATTATCAATAACAATCAATGTGGGTCACAAATAGAGTAAAAATTGTGGTTCGCAAAAATGGCAAAGATATCTGGAGTCTGGAAATATTGATGGATTTGATTTGGGATTACAGCCTTGGACCAGCAGCACCAGCATCCCCTGGGAGCTTTCGGGAAATGCAGAATCACGGGCATCATCCTGGACCTACTGAGCCAGGATCTGCATTTTAGCAAGACCCCCAGGGGATTCGTGGGCACAGTGATACTTGAGGAGCACCCCTTGAAGGGGCTTTACAGCTCTAAGATTCCAGGGCTCTGAGGCCAGAAGCTCCATTTGCAGCCAAGAGTCCCAGGTCTCAAGAAAAAGGGATGGGACATGCCGACTCCTCAGCACCACATGCATGCACATGCACACATACGCACGCACACACACAGAGCCCTGAGGCAGGGGCTCCCCAGGCTCTTGGGAGGATCCTCCCCTTTACCACCTGAGCTGGGCCAGTCACCCTAGCAGCATCAGCATTTCCTTTGCAGAATCTCCCTCTGGTAGCTTCTACACTCCCGTTTGCCCTGTGTGTGTCTTTGTGCTTCCCAAGGAGAGTGAACAGGTGCCTTGGGCAGCAGGGACAAGAGGACAGTCATGTCCAGAGGTTTTGCCTCGAATCCCTGAGCCTAGCAGACTCCTGACACACAGCAGATGTGCAATAAAAACTTGAATGTGGTGAAGAAACATTCTGAAATGCAGATATCTGAGTGTTGTTGAAACTAGGAACGAGGATGAACTTACACTATAGTTAAGTGCTCAGAGTCTGCAGCAGGTTTTTCATTTATCAAATAACTTTTATTGAGATTCAACCATGTACCTGGCACTAGGGAGAAAAGGGTGACTAAGACATGATACCAGCCATAGCCCAGATGGGGCACAAACAATGCCCTCTTCATGACAACACAGTACTGTGTTAGACACCAGATACATGCCCAGGGCTTGGGGGCAGGGGAGAGGGAGCAAGATATTCCAGCTGGGGGTGGGATGCTGGGGCTTCTTAAAAAGGGGAATATTTCGTCTGGGTCAGGAAGAATGAATAGGATTCTCTTGGGCTGAGAAGGCAGAATGTGTTCCTGGCTGAGGGACTGCTCAGAAGTATTAAAATGCACAGCATTTTCCAAAAGGTGAAAAGTCTAGCTTCTCCTGGAACCTAGGTGTGCAAGGGTCAAATTCCTTGGGGCCCAATTAAAAAAAACTTCCTTGGGGCCTCACAAACTAGGCTAAGGAGTTTGGACTTTATTTTCCAAAAGGTGAAAAGTCTAGCTTCTCCTGGAACCTAGGTGTGCAAGGGTCAAATTCCTCGGGGCCCAATTAAAAAAAACTTCCTTGGGGCCTCACAAACTAGGCTAAGGAGTTTGGACTTTGTCTTGTGGGGAACGGGAGCCACTGATCGTGGTTAAGTAACAATGGAATCACTAGGGTGAGCAAATTATTGAAAGCTGTGTGATCTTCATAGGTAACCTTCATAGATGGTGAGGTAAGAATCTGGAGCCCTGGCACAGGGCCCATGGCCCACACCCATGCAACTGAGTTGGGGCCGTGCCCAATTTCTCCACCTCTTCCAGAAATCAGATAACTAAGGTATGCTGGCCTTCTGTACTGCAGGGAATTGTGACCTGATAGACATGAGATGCAGTGAGAGGGTTCGGATCCCACATACAGACTGGCCGCTCACTGGCTGAGCAAGGTGCGGGCGCAACACTGAGGGTTGCGATCCCATTGCCGGTCCCGGTCCGGTACGGGCGCGACACTGAGGGTTGCGATCTGTTGCCGGTCACGAAAAAAGACAAAAAGGAAAAAAAAAAAAAAAAAGACACAGTGAACTATCACCACACAACCACAAGACTGGGTAGAACTTGAAAAACAGAATGACAAGTGTTGGAGAAGATGCAGAGCTACTGAAACGCTAAAGGAAGTGTAAACTGGTACTACCACTCTGGAATACAGTCTGGCCATATCTACTAAAACTGAACACACACCTACCCTGTGGCCCCGAAGTTCCCAGCAACGAGTGCCTTCATCCACCAAAAGACATGCACTAGAATATTCATTACCGCTCTATTTATGATAGCCCCAAACTGGAGCAACACAAATGTCCATCAGTAGTATACTGGAGTGTATTTTCACCATGGACTACCATACAACAGCACTGAGAAAGACAACCTACAACTACACACTAGAACATGAATGAATCGCATAAACACCGGTAAACAAATGAGGGCAGGCACAAAATAGCACATACCGTATGATTCCATTTTCATAAAGGTCAAAGTGGGCAAAACTAACCTATGGTGACAGAAGCCAGCTTTTTTTCTGCTTTGCCTTTTAGAGGTACAAAGTCCCTGGACAGGTAGTATGTCTGAGGAAGCCCGCACCTCCCTCACCGCACCCACCTTTCTCCTTTGCCACCAACCAGGCAGGAACTCCAAGGAAAGCCCAACTAGGAACTGTCCCAGAGTGCTGATTTCATTTTGATTTCAAGTAAGATTTCCATTAGCAACTCTCCTTTCCATTTCTTTTTAATTTATTTATTTAGCATTTTCTTATCTGTTACTAGGTGCCAGGCACTGTTCAAAGTATGTCATTAATATTAACTTATTTAACGTGTTACCCATTCATTCATTCAGCCTATTGGGGACTTACCAATAATAATGGCCTCTTTATGGAGCACTTACTATGTGCCAGGTAGAAAGCTAAGTTCTCAATTAATTCTCACGTGGGCCCTTCCTTGGGGGGGTGAGGGGAGGGGGGGGATGTTTGTTCCCACTACAGAGGCTCAGAGAAGTTAAGTGTCTTGTCCAAGGTCACAGCTAAGTCACTGGCAGAGATGGAATACAAACTCAAACCACCTTCAACCAAATCATGATGCGGGGCTGGTAGGAATATGAGGTTTCTTAGGACCCAATCCTGGTCTAAGGAATCAGAATCTCTGGCCTCTAGACTGGGCTGAACAGTACAGTCCCCAGCAGCAGTTGTTCAAAACCTGATTCTCGTGCGGGCACAGCAGACACGCACTACTGGGCTGCTGAGCAGATGGAGGGAAATTGGATTGCGTGGTCGCTTTTCCTCCACGCAGCCAGAGGAGGGAGGTCCCTCACTTCTTCTGGTCTCTGGGAAGCTCTCCCCGACCACCTCCCGGAACTGCTAAGCAGGTTACTTTGCCTTAGTTGTCCTCCTTGCGTCTATCGGCCTTATACATGGACTGCATGGAACCATATGGAATTGACCTTTCTATAGGTCAGAAATAGTTGAAAATGGGACATTTCACCCAGTCCAATTTAAGCTTTTCCCTTTACCAGAATGTCAGCTCCACGAGGGTTGAGGATGCTGGTGGTGTTCATAGCCGTGTCCCCAGACGATGCCGGGCACACAGCAGGCACGCGATAAACGATGGGTAGGTGGCTGAAGGAGCGTGACTACTCTAAGGAGCTCCGCAGCAGCAGGCACCACCGCCGCTTAGACCCCGGGGTGGGGGTGCGGGTGGGGGCGGGGCGCCATCCTGTGCCCCGCAATCTCAGCCGCCGACCCGGCCGCCGCGGCCAGGAGGGGTGGGGCTCGCCGTCATCCATTTACCAGCCTCGCCCCTCCGACGGGCGCGCCGTTAATAAGATTAGCAATTAAAAGGCGGGCGCGCGGCGGCGGCGGCGGCGCAGGGCCACCCCG